>NW_027116131.1:1316794-1349300 GCF_000696795.3 Halyomorpha halys
TGTAATATTTCAAAATTTATTGATACATATTTATTTCTCTTAATTCAAAGAATAATTTCTGACATCTAGTTTTACTTCTTCCTTCCACCTAGATGAGGAAAGTAGTGTTACCAGATTAAATTTTTTAGGTCTAGTTTTTAACGGATTTTTAAATGAAATATTGGACTGCCTATAGGTCTTTGTTTATCCCACGTCAATTGGTGAGCTGGTTTGGTTGCTTATTTTATTTATTTATTATTATTTTTTTGAAAAGTATTTCGGCCTCGAAACCTAGTAAAAAATGTGATTTTCATATATCCATTTAAAAGACAATTAAATTTTCCATAATACTTAAAATAATTGTTCAAATCGGAGTAGCATTAACTATGATATGGCATATTGAAGTTTTTTAAAGAATTATTTTGCTCAGTTTCCTTCAGAAATTCGTTCAATTTTGGTTAATCAATAAGGAACATACCGCCTGATATAAGGATAGTTAAATATAAACTAACGCATAAATATAAATAAAATAATAAAATCTCTATCGGGATAATATTAGTGAAGATACTCTTGTATTGATCATTGCAACCAAAGTGGTGACGTCGAGTGAGTGAATGTACTAGATATTTTTATCTAATTTCTTTACTTTCTACCATTTCCACTAAATATTGATAAAAATGTAAAAAAAAAATTATAAAAATAATTGTTTGCCTAATGATTTTTGTTGACTCTTTTTCTTTTTTTTTATTGTGTAATATTACATTCTGTCTTCTATTTAAAGACAATAATAATATTGATCATATAGCTCGATAGTAGGACTCCGGAATATCCCGGCGCTTCTATCTAAACTGCGTCAGTGGTATTAGAATGGAGAATCTGGCCAAAGGAAGAAATCCGATATAATTATTTATAATAGGTCTCTGAGGCACGGCCGTTTCAATGTAGGGGGAGGATTTTAGGGATGGGACATTCTGTTTCTCATGGAAGGTGGTGAATTTGGATTTAATAAGATGTAATACAAATAGGATATTAAGATCATGATGTAGGGTTTTGTTAGTAATTTAGTAAGGAGCATTGAATATGGTTGGAAGGACTTTGGACTGAAAAGGTTCAAAGCGTTTAATATTTTTAGCCAATTTTTTGTCCATAAATCCAAATTAGTATTATTATGGTTTTGTAAAGTTTTTTCAACTCTACGAGAATTTTAGATACACTATTTTTTGTTTAGAAATTTTCGTAGAACTAGATCGAATATGAAACCCTAGTTCACCTATGAAAAGTGAAATTCAAATGTATTCTTACATCGACTTACTATGACGACAAGAAGTTAAAGGTCGAAAGTAGGCTGACATATTATGACACAATGTTGTGACATATTGAAACTCCTAGAAAGGTTACACGACTATTGGAAAATAAGAAATATACATTGTAAAGTAAAAAATAAAGCGTTAAAGTGTTAGCATCTGAACTTGTCATTTAATTTCACAGGTTGCATTGAATTCAGAAATAATAAACTTGTACAAACAAATACAAGTACAAAATGCCATAGATTTATAAGCCTATACTATTTATTGTAGGAGGGTAGAACGTGCGACGGTATATAAAGTTATCAAAATAGTAAAATAAAACTATTTTGATACCTTTATTGGCCGCCACCCGGACTATCTTCCTGCAATCTACTTCATATGGTCAATTATTTCCTTTCTATACTATTTATTATTTCTTATAATATTTAACTCTTACAATTAACATTCACGCCTGTTGAACAGATTCGATACTTAGGACTTCATCTGGACAAGAAACTTACTTGGAACCCACACACAAGGCTGAAACGACAAGAAACTGCTCATAGATTCCGATTGCTACAACACATACTTGATAAACGCTCTAAACTTCCCATTCACTACAAAACATTAGTATACACTATGATAAACAGACCAATTTGGACATATAGAATTGAGCTCTGGGGCTCCACCAAACCATCAAATTCTTCCCCCATCCAATCAAAAATCCTACGTAAAATCCTTGATGATCCTTATTATGTTACAAATAAACTCATTTACAAAGACCTTAACATCCCATTCGTTGCAGAATTGGCCCAAAACAGATATGCGTCTTTTCATTCCAAACTCCTTAGCCATCCTAACCCATTAATTCTTAATCTTTCATCCTTAACAATCCCTGATAATCCTCCGAGGCGTCTGAAAAGAAGATGCCCACGAGACTTTCTAATTTAAATTAATGTTTGAAGTACCACCGATGGGTGGTTCCTTCCCTAGATTTTGAAGTGTATTTGAAACATACAACTATTCACCTATTGTATTATTTTGTACAGTTGTAAATTACATTAAAAAAAAACAAAAACAAAAAAAATTAACATTCGCTTAGAACTCACATTTAAGAAACAAGTTTTTCCCACCCTAGTTTGAAGGTAATACTTCTAATTTCCTTTAATAAAATTACTTGTAAGGTTTTTTTAATATAAAAAAAATGTTAGAAAGATGAGTGTTTATGTATACATTCATATACAACCGGTTAATGAGTGGCCATCTATAGTCACATAATATTTGGATTGTCACAGCTCCATATTTCTGAGAAATATTTTTCTTTTTACAAGCATGGGCTTACAGCTACTGATAGTTCGATGGCGGCATCCTTCCCACCGTCATGCATTTAAAGAATAGGATTTGAGGACAGCGTCAAATTATTGTTGGGAGTCGCACAGGGTCTAGAATTTCTTTCTTTTATTGCCGCTCTGTCTTGTCATTTCGTGTTTACGGAGTTTAAGCAGCTACCCCACTAGCAGGAATGAGATAAACTTATTGCCTTGCTGATAACAAAACTTCTTTTATTTATTTTACTTGATTTCTTACATTTCTTTGGATAACCATTTATTTATTTATAAGACAGTAAATAAGGTATCATGTGAGGCAACTTTATAACTCAAGATGAGAAAAAAGGCAGTTACTTCATCCCACTTTTTATTACTTTAGTAAAAACTAATAGTTATTTCGGGATATACCTTCTATAGTTTTCGATTTATACTTGTTAAAGCTGACATCCCAGCCAATCCTAACCTAATCCTCACTACGTATGCCGATGACACATGTGTACTCGCAATTAACGATAACCCTTTAATTGTATCCCAATCCCCCCACAGCCCTTGAAGAATGGTGTCGTAAATCCCATCAAATGAGCTTTACCCTTCGTCGTAAACCTACCGACTGCCCTAAAGCTTCCTTTAATAATTTGGATCTTATCCGTGTCGAACAGATCCGTTAACTTGGACTATTACCGTCTATACAGCTGACATCCCAGCCAATCCTAACACTATGTGCTCACAGTTAATAGTAACCCTTTAATTGCATTCAAACACTCCAATCCTATATCACAGCCCTCGAACAATGGTGTCGTAATTGGAGGATTAAAATTAATCCCAACAAATACCATCAAATCATCTTTACACTTCGTCGTAAACCTACCGACTGCCCAATCTCGTTGTCTCGTATCCAAATTCTCAATGAACCTTACTTTTTCACAAATAGAATCACACTTAAAGACCTTAATGTTCCATATATAACCATCTAGCCCGAACCAGATATCATTCCTTCATTCCTTCTATTATAAACTCCCTAACCATCCAAACTCACCAGTTTCTAACCTTGCCTTCTATTCCATTCCTGACAATCCTCTGAGGCTCCTGAAAATAAGATGGCCACAATATCTGTTTATGTAAAAACGTCATTAGAGCGCTACCAATGGGTAGTTTCTCTCCACGCCTGTATCATCGTTATAACTGAGATCAAATTTACTGAATGCATAATATAATGAACAGTTGTAAATTTCAATAAATTCATTCATTTTTTTTTTAAATCAACTTTTCATAGAAAATGTACTGAAAAATCAGTAGTTAGTGGGAAATTATATCTTAGGATTCATTACACGTACAGATATTTTCTAGCACACAAATTAAAGCTAGTTTAATGTACTGTAACGCAGTTTATGACGTTTATCTTCGTATGAGTAGTACTTTTTATATTTGTCAAAATAAATTTATGAAAAACTATATCTGAGGAACCAATAGACTTACAGATGTCGGGCAGGTATTGCTATTAAGGCTAGGTTAGAAAGCGCGTGCTTAGAAGGGCCTAAGTAAGTACAATTGCATTTTTTTTGCTTATATTCCTAAAACTATTCAAGTATTGGGTAAAATATTCTCCATCTAAGGTTTGGAATTTTTTTTTATTTGTCCACCCATTTAATTCTTCTTTGGACGTCGCGACAGTAAATGGTATTGTTCATGTTGGTGAATTTTGTTTTTATTGGCTTTTTTCATCAATTAAAATCTGCCTTCAGGTTGAAGACAATCAGAAAATTTGATGTATTGTAAAATTACAAAAATAGCATGAGTCGTTTGATAGAGATCTATACCTATTGTTATCTCTTCCTGACTTTAATTAGCTTCATTAGTTAGTTAAAGAGATCTCTCATCTAGCTCCTTTTCAGTCTTCGGTACGTGTTGTCGGGAATGTTCGTGGTAGCTAGTTTATTGGTGTGGTGGTGTAGTATTTCATGAAATATCTTTTATGATGTTTTAATGTGGTCTTGTACAGTAGGCATGTGTAAGTCTGTGAGCAGTGTCCTGTTACCGATTGTGGATATAATGTATTCTGATGGAGTGTTTCAAGAGAAAATGTTTGGGAGTTTTTGGCTGTCCCGTATATTTGCGAAGCATATGTCCAAATGGGTTTCAGTAAGTAGGAGTACGTTTGTAGTCGCAATCTAAATTTTAGGGTCTATCTTCTTTGTAAATGAGAGTAAAGGAGTTTTAGGCGCTTATTTAACGTAAGATCCGGATGCTTCACGTGAAAACCCCATGTTATTCTATCGATAGTGAATCCTAGATTTTTAACTGAATTAATTTGCAGAATTTGGTTGTTGTCGATATACACTGGCGGGCTTGTAGCAAAACAATGCGAGAATGTTATTTATTTTTTCCAGTCCTGAATTTTTATTAAATAGGGTCTAGTGAAACTTACATGGAGGATTTTTTTTCCGATCCCTCTAAAACAGAAATAAAAAGTGAATTAATAGGTGCATTACTGTGAAAAAAAAGTAATTTGTGTTGGATCTTACCTTTTACCTCTTACCTATGGTATTTTAAGGTTACCTGTTATGTTTATTTGTATACATGAGATATCCATTCTAAAAAGGTGCTATTTTAAATCCGGAGGTGAGGGGCCTCCTCGTGTTGTATCGCATAGAAGATAAAAAATAAAGAACATCAATTAATAAAGGCAATAGATAATGGTGAAATAATAAGAAAAACAGTCAGAAATCGAAAGAGAAGTGTGGGGGAGGGGGAGTGGGTGCATCAGTAAATGGAGTTATGAGGTGATGTTAATAGGGTTTTTGGAACCTTTCCTGCCCTGCCACCTCGCAGGAAGGGGGGATGGGGTGACATGGAGGAGGGTTGTATCGCCGGCGTAGGTAGCTGTGAGGGTGTAATAGTCGGGTGTGAGATAATCTGTGTATACTGTGTACATCTGTGTATACTGTGTACATCTGTGTATACTGTGTACACTGTGTACATCTGTGTATACTGTGTACACTGTGTACATCTATGTATACTGTGTACACTGTGTACACTGTGTACATCTGTGTATACTGTGTACAACAGAGATGTCAGAATCCAACCTTGAGGTACTCCGGGCTTGATTGAATGGGTAGAGGATTTTTATTTAACCTTGAGCTACAGCAAAAAATATTTCTTTAAGAAAAGAGAGACATATGAAGTAATAATTAGTTTGAACAAGTGATTTAAATAGAATTTCCTTTTTGCCATACTCGGTCTTTACCAAACAAAGAATATTTTAAAAATAACGTTTGTGGAATCAATTCGAGTATTGTTGTTTAATACATTCTGTTAAAATTTGAAGTTCACCTGTCTCATATTTAAAAAAAAATCGTCTTAAATATTTAAAAAATCAACCCTGGTAAGGTATAGCCTTAAGCATTTTGCTCATATTGGGAATTTAACATCTATATTTTCCTAGTATTTCATCTGTTTTGTTTATAATTTATTATTATTTTATTTTGTTTATTATTAATTTTGTCTACGTTCTGTTAACTATTTGATGTTGTTATTGGTGCTTATTTGTGTTACTTCCTCTTTAACCTTCTCATCTATACTCAATTTAGTAAGATTGAGCATTTCTCTCACCGTTAAACTCTTAACGTGACATATTTTTTTTCACATTTGAGTATTTTGATCAATTGAACACCTCCAGCAATTATTATTTTATATCAAGATCCGAGGCAAAATGTCTTGGATATTTTACGAAATCTGGATTCTTCAGTCTCTGATGAAAGAGCTACGATTTTCAATTTATTGAAAGTAATCGTAAAGATTTTTTTACCATCACGTCCAATCTTAAAAAAAAAATACCAATCTACAATGAGATAAATACTCCCGGGATACCTCTTACGGTATAAAAAATGGACACTCCTGTGGGCTTAAAGAAAAACTTTAGCACATTATTACGGGAAAATCTAATCGTTATAACAAATAATATATAATTTTTTGTTATTATATATTGATATCGTATCTTTGAATATCATTTTAATTAAAATATGTAAATCAGGAGAAGCACCAGAGAAAGCTCCGCCACTACAGATATCCTGTATTATTAAGAGGACATTGTCTCTTCCGAATGCATGGGACCTGGAATTGAGAAAGCTGTTCCGAATCTTGTTCAGAACAAGTTCTTGGAATGAAACCCTTTGGCTGACGATAATTGGTTACAGTAGCATTAAGCTTTGCTACTTCTCTCTGCTATCTACTTACTGAACTAAATAATCCTCTTTGTTCTTACTGCTGATTAGGTTTCGTGCGTGTAATATTTCTATCTAAAGTCAGCAGGTAACTACTGGAACCTGTTTCATAATAAAATGCAAACTAATACTATTAATCTTGCAGATTCATCTTAATTCAATTACACAGATTTCTACAATAGTAACTTTTACTTTAGTATTTTTTAATTCTTGTAATATCACTAATAGTCATTCCTATCATGAAAAAAATAATTATTAGTATTATTAACTCACTAGTTTCTACACTTGTACTATGAGATAATACTATTAGCTTTCATTATGAAACAGGGCCCTGGACGTAGGCAAGCTCTTTATTTATGCATATTAATTTACACATTTGCAAATTTGTGTGTTAATTTATAGATTAAATTTTATTATGGAATACGGAGTTGAAAACAAAATACCATTTTTAGATGTTCTTTTGATTAGAAACATGAACAAGAAAATTGGAAAAAAAATCAACAACCTATCTACTCCGGACGATACAAAACTTATACAAGCATATATCTCAGGTTGTATAAAATTAATACTCTTGCAACTCTCAAAATTTTATTATTATAGACTTTTGATCAAGTCACTCGGGTCTCCTATAAAAGATCCGTAAATTCCTATCATCTACATACTTTCTCATTATACATCCCAATCTCAATGACGGATTATTCAAAGTATATCAAAATAGTGGCCTTTCTCAGTAAAAACCTTCCATATGTTGCCGGTTTGACCAGAACTAGAAATAAATTTTCTCATGATTTCCTTACGACCTAATCCAGATTATTTATAACCTTTCTCCTTCTTCATTACCCGATGAACCTCCAAGGCGTCTGAAAAGAAGATGACTTCGAGATCTTCTATTATAGAAATATTACTGGAGTTCTATAAATGGATAAATTCTCTACAAGACTTTATCATGCCACTGAAATAATAAATCATTAGTAATCAATTGTTTGTAAAATAGAAATTATGTTACCAAGAATTCTCCGTGACTATTATTGGTATTATGTTGGTAATATATTATGGATTCACGAAAACTTTTCGTTCGAATCTATAGTATTTTCCCATCCTTCCACAGTTGTTTGAGACGTAATATGAGGACATCTGAGAAATTTCTTATAGAACACGACCTGAGAGATCGCAACGAAACCTGATTTTAGACTACGGGTATGGTCGAATTAAATCCCAAATGAGCATATACTTTATGGATAAACAGAAAAGCTATTTTATAATAAATATGTTAAAACAAATAAAAAAAACACCCTATTACATGATTAAGAATTCTCCAAATTCTGGTTAATACTTATCGGAAAAAAGGTTCACATCAAGAAATACTATGCTATGTCATACCGAAATAGTAATTATAACTGCCTTTGTGAGTTCATTAATAGCCCTAAAAAACATTATTGCAACAGTACACTTACTGTCAGCCACATCTTTCAAGAATGTCATTTCTATACCACGGGTTTAAGTACACTAGGAGTATGACCAGGTTTTTACAGTAGCCCTAAATAATAAAGCAAAAAATTGGTAATATTTTTTTAAAGAAAAAATAATCTATTAACTACGATTTGAACCCTAAATCTAAACACATTTAAATACCACATTAAAAATAATTAAATATCTCAAATTCAAAGAGTTCTGAATCTGGGGATTGAAATAAAAAAATAAATATTAATTGAATTGAAATATCAAAAGTATAAAAACAAACATCAAGAAAAAAAAAGAAATATTCGGGTAGATGACCTTTGGGTTTAACGCCATAAAGCTCTAATGAACAAAAAAAAAGACAATATAAAATATCTATGATACATCTAACATGTTATAAGTACAAGAGCCCAGAGGAGAAAAAAAATAGTTATTTCAACCTAATTTGTAGCTATTTTAATGAAACACTATGTATAATTACTATCAAAATTCATGAATCTTCCAAGTATAGTTAGGGACAATAAAAAATTGCAGCTGTCAAAAAAAAATTATGGTTGAAGCTCCGTATCGTTACAACTCCCAACATTACTAGAAAATCTAATTGAATATCACACAAAGTAGAGTAAATTCGCTAAAATATGAGCCCCAACTGCATACATTCAAGAATTCCCGAACTATACAGCGTATTTAGGTCGTAGTAGTAGTAATGTTTTCAGGATATTTGCTAAAATACAATAATTTATAGTTCTTCGGAAAAACTTTCATATGTAAATAGTTATAATTGTATAAACATTACAACTCCCAAGAAGACAAACGTTTGTTTGTTTTGAAAGGGCGTTCAAAAGCCTGGTTGGTTATTGATTTTGGTAAGGTCTAGTTGTTTCAGAGAGGTCATACCTTTGGTATGGTGTGTGGGTTTGCATCAATGGGACTCCCTTTCGTGAGGTTTGGAATATTATATAGCTTGGTAATTATAATTTGTTTAATAATAGATCGTAACGATAGTGATGAATTGATGATGAAAAGTAGATAATTTTAATAAATAAAGCAAGATAAATAGATAATTATAATAATCAAAGATTGATATTAGGTTAGTATTATGGATGAATTTAATGAATCTTTCGATTACGGATCGTCGTTCCCAACGCCATTGGAATATTTGTTGGTATCCCTAACTGGTTCAGAATTAATTTGTAGTGATAGCATTCATTAAAAATGTGCTTGGCGGTCAGATTACCATTACATTTCGAATATTTTGTAGGGGCCTCTTCTGTTATGAGGTGGAAGTGTGTCATTCGGGTATGTCTATTCTGAGTCGCGTGATCGCTACTTCTTCGCGGCGTCTACTTCGGGTCGAAGACAAACTTTATAAACAACTTTATAACACATCAAACTATTTTTAATTTGATTGCTAGCAGACATCTGCACGTCCAATGGTTGTCCAATCCTGAGATATAGTTTTTTAATAACTTTTTTTATGTAATGCGATTTACAACTGTACAAATAATAAATAAAATAAGTAAATATGTTGTATGTTTCATATACACTTCAAAATCTTGGGAAGGAACCAACCCTTGGAGGTACTTCATGAAATCCAGAGTCCATATTGGTCTGGTTATCGAAGTGTATACTAATTTTTTGTAGTGAATGGGAAGTTTGTGAAGTAAGTGTTGTAGCAATCGGAATCTAGGAGCAATTTCTTGTTAAGTAAGTCTCTTGTCAAGATGGAGTCCTAAGTATCGAATCTGTTCAACAGGCGTTAGTGGAGTATCTAGAAAGGATACTGTAGGACAGGAGGGTAGAGGTTTACGACGGAGAGTAAAGGTGATCGATCGAATAGGGTTTGTCAGGATTTATTCTGATTCTCCAGTTTTTACACCATTCTTCAATAGATGTTATATGTGTCTGTAGTGTTTGTGATGGATTAATTGGGTTGTTGTTTACAGACAGTATACATGTGTCATCAGCGTATGTTGTTAGGACTGTGTTAGTGTGGGTTGGGATGTCAGCTGTATAAACCGTATAAAGAATGGAACCTTGAGGAACACCGGCAGACTGAGAAAAGAGAAATGAGTAGGCTAGGTTATGATTTACTTTAAAGGTTCTATAAGGGAGGTAGGGATTATAAGGAATTATGTAGGGGATAGGAATTGACGAAGTTTATAGAGCAGACCTGGATGCCAGACTCGATCAAAAGCTTGTTCAACATCGAGGAAAACTCCCGTGCAGTACATTCCGCGCTCCAATGTGGAAGATATGACATTAACCACTTGATGACTCTGTTGTATGGTAGAATTGGATGTTGTAAATCCAAAGTAGTGGTCAGGAATAACATTATATGAGTCAAGGATTGGATAGAGGCGTTTTAATAAGAGTTTTTCTAGGATTTTGTCCATAATGGGGAGGAGTGAAATAGGACGGTAGGAAGATGGCTATTCAAGTGGCTTGGAGGGTTTTATTATAGACATTTTCGAAGGGTCGGGGAAATAGGCGGATCGGAGAGTAGCATTATAGATATAGGTAAGGAATAGAATGGCTTTACGAGAGAGCTGTTTCAGGGTTGTGCTGTGACAAGATCATGGCCAGGAGCTTTTTTAGAAGGTAATTGGTGGATGATGTTTGTTATTTCTGAAGGACAAAAGGCATTAGGAGGAAGGGTCATTTGGAGTGGAATCGTAATCTCTGCTTCAACAAGTTCAAGATGGGTTGGATTAAGGATATCAGGATGGGGGTTAAAAGTTTTGAAGAGGTATTCGCCGAACATTTGAGTTTTTTCTTCATCTGATCGTGTTCAATCTTATTTTCAGTGAGAAGTGGATGGTTAAAGGATTTGTTTTTAATAATCCAAAAGTTTGTCTGAAGAACTAGAAATAAACATTTTATGAATTTATTTTTGAAAAACTATTAATTTTAAGAAGAAAAACGTTATGAACTATATTATCGTACATTCAACTAGCTTTGATTTGTGTTCTAAAAGACATCTGTACGTCTATTGATTTCTGAGATATAGTTCTCCCAAAATAAATTCACTATTCATTTTTCGTAATTTTTTATGAAATTTTGTTTTTAAAAACGGAAACTATTGAACTTAAACACCTCTATTAGTGCTCATATTTTTTTCCTCTCTTGTTTTCCCCAATTTTGACAATGGCTGCCTGGTATATCGTTGACTATCGGATAATCTCGAATCTAAACTTAAACCTCTTATGAATTGCGCAGTACGATTTATTTTTGGGATCACCATAGATAAGCACATAATCCAGTATTACGTCAAGCTGAAGTGGCTCTATCCACTCTTCCGATACCAGTATTTTCTAACTTTCTTTTTATCCCAAGCAATTAGTACTCAACGCCCCTCCTATATCCTAGAAAACCTACAATTCAAATTATCTGTCCAATCTCGTTGTTAAAGCCCAAAAGTATATTTTTCCTTTCGTTAGTTTAATTTTATAACTTCCAATTGGGTTTTTATTTTTTTGTTAATTATAAGCTAATTGCCTTTTTAATAACAATTAAGTTTTATTTTGTAATTAAAATTAAATTAGAATTCGTTACGCAAATAAGTAAGTTTGTTATGATGCGTGTATAATATAAATACATCGCTGCGGCTCGTCCCGTATACAACAACATTGCGGACTGCAATGGTATTACGGCCTGTATACGGGGACTGATAAGGGAGCCTAGAGTCTACAGTCCGCTGCCTGGAGCCAAGGAGCTACCTACATAGTGAGAGACACCCACCGGCTCCCAACGTAGAGTTTTCTGGGGTGCAATTCAGGACCCTCACCCACCAATAAATTGACGTTTGAAGACGGCGGATGTTCCGGACTGGAGCGGTATGCGCATATCGACCCCCCGACTATCTACTGTGAGTGATTTTTTTTCTCTTCATCAAGCCATGCATCATTTTTATCGCTGCTGAGTTATTTTAATTAATTATAGTATAAAGAGAAGTGATTTTGTTTATATGTATTTATCAAATTATTTTATTTTCTTTCAGTACACACTTTTATTTTTTATAACAACAAAACAGCAACAGTTTTTTTTATTTTTGTTTTATATTTTAATTCTATTAAATTTGTATACCAATTTGGGAGGTTTTTATTCTCTATTTTTTCTTTATTATTTTTGTGTTTATAATCTTGCAGGTCCTCCGTTTTATTTTTTTTTATTATATCCACGAACCAGTGAATAATTTTTTTATGGGGAAGAGGTACGTTGTTTTCATTTAAGAAAAGCCCCTCGCCCCAACACCTACTACTACCTGGCCTGGTTTATCTGACATTTACTCTCCACCTCACTGAACTGCTTCGTTTGATAAATCGTTTTTTACCTGAGCTGTATATCTCTGGAACTCCATTCCTTCTAAAATATGTCATATACCAACCTTTCCCTCGTTTAAATCCCTTATATTAAACTACCTTTTGTTTCACCAACTTGACCTATTATTATAATAAATTGCCTTTGTAATTGTTCTAAAGGGACCTAGTCTCAGAATAATACACTATTTTTAATTTTATATTTTAGCGAATTCACTCTTGTAATAAGAACGTACCGTTAATCTCCTATGCACAAGAAACACTATGAAGAATGAATAAAACGATATGGAAATGAAAAGGAAAATGAGTTTTACAAGGATTAACGTAGATTTTATCATGTAATATGTAAATGGGTCTTTAACAATATGGAAGGTAAACGGGACCTACAGTGTAAATCGACCTTAAAGCCACATTGAACCCAATACAGGAGCAGTGCGAGCCCGGTTCTGTGAATCGCGGTTTACAGTATGGGTTCAGTACACATCCAATGCAGTCCACTCCTTCATTAGACGTCCAAACTTAATCGTTAAATGTTAATTAAGGGTTGAGCTAGTACAATATTTTCTAAAGGTTGAATGAACAAAGATTTCGTTTTTGTAACTGAATATTACTGAACAAAAGCCAGAAAAATCTACTTATAAATAATATTCGATATAAATTCTTTCATTATAAACTTCCTAACCACACAAACCCTAACAACTTCCACCTTACTTTCTTTTCCATTCCTTACAATCCTCTGACGCATCTGAAAAGAAGGTGGTCTAGAGCTTCTAATGTAGAAGTATTATTAGCGTGCTACCAATTGGTAGTTTCTCTAAATGTTTTTATCACTACATTGTGATGTTACATCACTATCAATAAATAAAAAATGCTATCCTTAAGCATTTATGAAATACTATCATCTTGCTACGATTATGTTGTCATCCTACCTATGGTAAATTAATTCAATGATTTAATGTATGAATATTAGAAGACCAATATAGCAACAAAAAAATTCTCACACTTTCACTCACAAATTCACACAACAAAAACTTTCACTTACCTCCCTGAAATGCGAACATTTCAAACATTAAATTATTATTTTTTTGCTATAATTTAGGGTTACTCGAATTGGAAATATTAAATTATAATTTTATTCATGCCAAGAATAAAATAGTGTTGTATTATCAAATTATTACTTTGTTAATTATCAAATTCTTTCATAGGTCATATTTATACATTTTGTATTATTGTTAACAATACAAAATGAGTAATTTTTTTTCAATAAATGAAATTATAAATACTTCATAGGGATTTTTTTTTAAATTGGCGTAAAAGCCCTGTTAAACTATTCCAATAAAGAAAAGCTGTTATTGAAGAAAACTTAATTTTACATTGATATACCGAGTTTAATCAAAATCACTATAGCAATTTTTAATAAAATCGGAAAAAGGTGATAAATCTATTCTCTAAAGTGGCACTCCCGGTCATTCATCCCCTTACTGTATATTCCATTTGTATAGTATGGATTATATAGGGATTTATTGAAACGTTCAATAACAAAACAGGTAAAAAAAAGATAGACTGACTCTCACATTATATAAGTTAAAGTCAAGAGAAAATACTCTATTCAAACTCCTGTATTGAGAGAGGATTGGGTAGTAAGATCTCGAGCTAGTTTACTCAAGGTGGTTTAATAAGCGAAAAAAATTTAATGAAAAAAAAGATTTAATAAGGAAAACTAGATCAACTTAACAAAAATTAAAGATATCTAAGATCTTTTCAGATAGTTTTATTTATGATATAATAAAAAGTGTTAACGATTTTATTTGTAGGTGCTACTTATGATGAGAATCCGTTTTGGTAACAACTTCGTGGTGCTAGAAGTGGTTTAATTCATGTTATGTACAAAGTCATAGATATGCCAAAATTTTAAAACAAGATGAAAACAGAAAAAAAATTAGTCCCATAAATAAATAAATGCGAATAAAAATGAGTATATAAAATTATTTAACTCTTTGTAAGTCTTTTATATTTTTCTCCTAAAAAAGATATATAAAGAATATTGTATTCTATATCCTATATTTGCGCAAGAACCTTGTGCTTTGTTTCAACATGCATCTTTTCGTTTTCTGATGCGTACCTGTTCATTTTTGTTTCATAGCCCATACAAAACAAAAAGTGTTACTGACAATATATCTAAATATTTATATAAATACATGTATTATAAAGATATATCTAAATAATTCTAAACCACATTAATAAAACAGGAAATCTTAAAATCATTAGTACTTTACCACCTAAACAATGTTATTTCTATAGAATTATCATAAAATTTGTAGATAATAATTGATTTAGAAAAGAAATAATTTATATAAAATGTTAGAAACAAAATTAAATTTATCGAATTACCCTATAACAATAAATTAGGTAAACGTACATTAAACTATATCGTACCATATCTGTTCGATCGCTTACCAAAAGGACTAATAAATAAAACAAGCAAAAAAAAAAAAAAAAAGAAAACTAAAAATGAAATATTTAACTGCTTATTTTCCTAATTCTTTGATTCCCAATAACTGATTTTGATTCACTGAATGAACATATCTGCCTGTATTTTTTCTTAACTCCACATAATTTATTTATTATATTACATTTGTATTAGCAGTGTATGTTTGTGCTCTATAATAGATATTATTGAAACCCTATTTTTATCATATTCTGTATTCTTTAACATATTACTTTATTCTCATCTTTTTTTATTCATATCATTTTATATTATTATATTAATTCACTAATTGTAGATTTTTTGCTTCATTACTCTCTTCAAAATTGTTACTATTAATATTATATTTTTTATTTTATTTTATTTAATAATTATTATTTTATTTTCATTTTGGTAGTTGTTAATTAAATTATTAATTGTATCACTTGAGATCAATTTATATTGAACTTATCTACTTTAACAATCGTATATCCTCCACAAGGCCCTAATAGTCAAAACTGTAATATTTCCATTTTACTCATGTCTATCATTTTCGTGTGTTATTTTGCCACTGAGCGATAGATATTGTCATCTCCTCGGACCATATTGGATGTAATTTTTTAAATGGATAATATAAAATTAAAATTAAATATAAACATATTTGCATTACCTCCTTTTTCTATAGACTAAGAAGACTTAGGGAGTATATTGATTTTGTGGTGCGCATAGAATGCACCTGTTTCTTTCTTCAACGCTTATAAATTAAAATTTTGTATTTTGTATATTTTGTGATCAATAATATTTTCAGTATTTATCGGAGACTCTGAAAAAACTGATGCTTTTTTCATAATTCATTAATTTATTTTTATAACTTTGAAATTCCATCTTTATATCATTCTGTTCATATTGTGTTTTAGCTTTATTGTTAATTGGGAAGTGAGGATGTTCTGTCAAGAAATCGAAACTTTTCTAATTTTTCACTTATTTTTTTATGTTTCGTTTTTTGGCCTGGTGCTGAAATCGGTGATAGCCTACCCTCGGCCAGAGTTGTTAGCAGCTCTCCAATTCACGATATTTACTATCCTTCAATTTGATTTTTTTTTTTTTTATGAAACGGTGCTATCAAAGCTTCGTAGTCTATTAATATATGAATATATGAGCTTTCCTTCGGTTCTTTCTTCAGTTGTTTTATCTTGTTAAATGCAAATTTAATTTTTCCTAAATGTTTCCTTTTTTCTATAATCCTTTGTTTTTCTAAATAGCTATTAAAGGGTATCATTACGGGTCTTGACTTTTTATTAATTTTTTCCCGAGCCTGTAACAGTTCTTAATCAAGTTTTCTGTTAAGCTAATATCGATGCTGGAGATTACTGACTTCACAATATCTACAGCATTTTCTGAAGTGGAATCATCTTTTTCAGGAAGACTGAACATTACTATATTATTTTTTTCTTTCTTTCTACTCTAAATAATTTATTCTCATAGTGATTAGTATTTCTTTCTCTTTCTGAATAAAGTAAAAAACTAAATCATCTTTAATTGAAACGTCTTTATATAATCAACATATATTAATTATAGCTTTACTGATTCTTATGTTAAGGATGTAAACAATAATTAGTATGATTCATAATAAAAACTTGAGATACATCTAAACTTAAATATTTGTAATTTGTTGTCAGTACAATTTTTCCTTGCAATATACTAACCTCGCAGTAGTATTCACTGTTACAGACTGCCGTGGAGAGATGCCAAAAGAAGAGGCACTGCAAACTGATGTCATCTTCCAACAACTACGGTATAGATCCATGTCCTGGTGTTCCAAAGCATCTACAGATTACTTTCAGTTGCAGACCTTGTAAGTATATGTGTAACATAATCGTGTGGGTGTGTGTTGTTTTTGTACGTATTGCTGACATTCCTAAAACTATTGAACCTAAAAACATGGCATGCTTGTATGAAGTGCACCATCAACACAAGCCAAGGTGCTACCTAACGTTAGAATGCAGGTTAATGAGGCTTGATGAGATGACCGTAAAATGTAAATATAAGAAGATGGTCAGGGTTGCGGTGAAAATGGTCTGGGCTGTTCAAAGCGATTGGTTAAACAACCTTAGTTTAAGACCTAGGTTTAAGACGTAAGTTTAACCTAAGTTTAAGACCTAGCTTTAACCTATCGCTTTGAACAGCCCTGCAAAGTGGGGGGAAACGAATTAAATAGTTATAAACTATTTGTTCTTATTTTGACCGTAACCCTGACCATCTTCTTATAATTAAACAATTCACTTGGTTTGGTTGTGTGAATTAAGTTAGATTCATAATTTTGAAGTGGGGCTATTGAATATGGTTTATTGATGCGTCGTTGTGCACTCACTTAGGTGGACGTTTATGTGGGTGGTGTCGTCCTCTCTCCTCTTATCTTCCTCTATCCCTCTACTTTCGCTCTAGGCACTTGTATCAAGTTAGGGAGCCGCTTCCTTGAGTTACTTCCACATAAAAATTGAATTCAAGAAAGAACTATGATAATTTTATGAATCTCACAGAAGGAAAATGGCGCCCTTCTCTCATTTGCCTTAAGTCATCGCTAGCTAGAGAGTGCTAATACTAATTATTACTAATAAGATGGATTATATTGCGGGAGTGGAACCCTCTTTACATCTTTCGTTTCTTAAACGAAACACCTGTTTTTGTCGAGAAATATTCGTTGATGCCGAACCCCCTTTAACTATTACCCTTTTTCGGAAATTTTTTTTTCATCATTAAGTAGTTTTGTGCTAATACATAATTTTAAAATTTATGTATGAAAATAAATACTTTTAAAACTAAAGATAAAAAGAAATAACAAGAAATATTATCCCACTTAATTAAGATATATATACATTGGACGATTATGATTTAAAGAAATATTTTGTTTCCAACGATTGTTGTCAATATAATTGTTAAATTATAATATTAAAGATATAAATCAAAAATGTAGTAATAATGTGGACATTTCAGATAGGATAAGTTTCCATGTAAAATTATAACAAATCAAGGGCAAAATTTAATATTGAGGATAAAACAAACGAGGAAACTAAAGAAAAGGCAAAGTAAACCTTATGATCGGCAAAAGATAAATTAAAAAAGAAATAAAGATTATAAAAAAGTTTAACAAGAATTTAACAAAATATAGAAATTAGAGATAAGGTGCCAGAACACTGTATTTATACAAACATTCAAAAAAAATATTTTCATTTTATTTTAGTTGTTAGTAAAATATATTTGTCAATCTATTATGTAACAGATGTTATAAAAAACAAAACGAATCAACTCTCGGTTGTTAATATTTACACTGCATATGTAAAAATAATACCTACGGGTCACAATTATTGTGTGCACATACTCCATGTGTCCTCAATGTCTATGTGTGCTCAAGTGACTCATCAGTCTTAGTAGCCAAAAGTCTGGCCATCTTCATCGTCCTAATCACTTCTTCTCACTACGGCGGGTGGACTGGGTTGGTTCATCCTCCAAGAGGACAAGGTGGTGGGACGAACCCCCTATTTTGAATATACCTCCACCAGGACATAAACAGCCTACCCACAGCAGGGGCCCCATTAATCATCCACGGTGACATAAAAACATTTTTTTTTATAATTTTAGTTAATTTCATTTTTTTCCCAGTGTATATTTTATTTTCAAATGGTTTCATTTTATTATGTTCAATTATTTAAAATACAACAATAACAAATTCGAAAGTTCATTTCTTTTATTTTTATTACTGTTAACAGTTGGACTAGCAAAGGTTCCTTTTGAACCTCTACCCGCCGTAAAACTAGTAATGACCTGAAGAAAACAAAATAATTTATACATGAACAATACATACCTCACAAATAAGAAAATAATGCATTTGATTACATTAACTATCATAAGGTATTACATTGGGCATTTTATGTCACGCCTGTATATTAGAGAAAGTAATTAAAGAGAAGTGATGTGGCATGACTTTATTTATTTTTTAATATTATTCTACTTGTATCTGTAATTAGGGCACCTCAATTATCAGGTAATTGTGATGATATTTAAAACTAATTTTTAATAAATGGTTTATTATCCCTTTATAAAAAACATTACAATTACATAATATCTATAATATTAATATGTTATAAAATGCACACATATATATAAATAAATAATATTGAATATACAGAGTTAATATTTTATATTTGTACAGAAAAGCTCCTTTTTATATTATTCCTTTTTAGCACCGTGGCTTGAAGAAGACATTATTTATTTACGTTGTTAAGTGGAGACCCACTCTTCGTAGATGGCCAAAGGAAACACTTGATGCTGGACACATCTCCTCTTAATCTCTTAGTTTAACATTTGGCAAATACAAGGTGTCCTTGAAAACATTAACCACTTGCATATTTTGTATACTATCGATAATATCATGATTAATTTCATATCTTAATATATTAAATAATATAATAGTTGAAATGTTTTTTAGTGGTGCATTTGATTTTGCTAATTCCTATAAAACATCTAAATGAGACTTCCAATAGCTGTGTATATATTTTATGACAGATCCTAATCGACAATAAAATTATACGCTAATTAAAATTTAAATTGATCGTCTTCTTCGTATATTTTGAATAAACAGAGTAAACCGTTTTTAAAAATATAAATATGTTTACTCACAAACTTAGCCCACAATCATAAACGTATAAAGAATAAAAGAAATGTCTATTCTCCTGCAGAATGATTTATAATTAGAACTATTTATTCAAAATTAATTTACCAGCATGCATCATCCTAACTTTCCCAATTTGAATGTTCCATTCTTTCTAACTGGAAGGATCTGGTCGATGTTTTAAACTAGCTTATTTAATATTGTATCGAGAAATTTTAGCGCGCAGCAGACAATTTAATAAGATGAAACGTTTATAATGAACTGTAATAAACTTTTTTTGTATGCAGAGAGATTTGGCTTAATAACTGTTATGTATTTAAGATTTTGGACTTAACGGCGCATTTGACACAAATTACTTGAAAATCTGGAAAAAAGTTGTTTAGAATTAATAGCTGATTGATTTAAAAGCTGATTGATGAAAAATTCCCTAAATAGTTTTTATAGACTATAGCAAAGAACAGGAAGGTTTGGCAACATTGCATATCATAGCAATTGCAGGCGCTAATTCCATTCTCGCGGGGTTTTTTTTCTAAATTTTCAAAATTAATCATTTATGTTTCGAATACTACTTTAACAGCAGAACGGTCTCTTCTCGTTCCATTAATTCCATGTCGTAGCCTTAGACTATAGCTAGACCACACCACCTTAGCTGGACTCATATCAACACCTTATAATGTCACAAGGCAATCAAAGGGAGAAGACAGTAAAGTATACATAATTCATTTATTTCGTGTATTATATATGAAGTACTAATTTTATTTTAATGAAGAGTACGAAAAAAAAGAAACTATTTTACCATTCAATCCATAATCAATGGAATTAACCACGGGTTAGTATATACTAACTTAATTGGGTCCTATAATCAACACCTTATAAAGCCACGAGACAATTCAAGGGAGATGATGCATAGTAATCTTGGATTATATATGTACTAAAAATCTTTTATATTTTTATGAGGGTTACGAGAAAAAAAAAGATATTATTTTAGACTTACTTTTAAATGTGGAACTTGAATAAGAACAACGCCTATGTATGATCTAGTAGCCTAGAGATTGTACTAATAGCGTATATGAATATGTAGCGTCTGATAATTTACATGTTTAATCATTTAAATCGTGTGTTATTTGTAACCTGTATTTTTTCAATATTAACATATGACACAATTGTTAAATTGCATCTTATGATATTTCCAAATGTTAATAATGTTTCTATATAAGGTTGACAAGAAATATAAAGTGTTTTAATGTTTCCCATTTAATTATATAGAATTATCGTCGATATTTAGGAAGATAATTCTATATTATTAAATGAGAAAACATTAAAAAAATATATTTCTTGTCAAGCTTATGTAGAATTTTTAACTTGAAATATCATAAGAAGCAATTTAACTATCATATCATATGTTAATATTGACAAAAGGTAGGTTACAGAAAACACACGATTTAAATGATTAAACATATAAATGATAAGACATTACAAATACTACTGAAGTAAATACACATACAAAAATATTCGAATTGTTAGGAACAAATCATTGTTTTGATTTGTCGTATCAAAAGGGAAGAGTTCGCGTAAATCAGCATAAATGAATAAATGTCAATACTGCAATGTGATGTATTTTTGGCTAAATTAGTAAAATAAATTTCATTTACCAATGAAATAGAAGTATTGTTAATACTGTTAATGTTGTAAGTTGATTAAGTCAGGTACTTCTCAAATGTTTTGTGATGTAATATTGAACTAAAATTGGTATTGTCCTTTCATTAATTTTTTTTTTGTGATGTATACATATATGATTCGCCACTGTTTGTAATGTATACATATATGATTCGCCTCACTTTTGTTATGTATACATATATGATTCGCCACTGTTTTGTGATGTATAAAATATGATTCGCCTCTGTTTTGTGATGTATACAATATGATTTGCCTCTGTTTTGTGATGTATACAATATGATTCGCCTCTGTTTGTGATGTATACATATATGAGTCGCCTCTGTTTGTGATGTATACATATATGATTCGCCTCTGTTTGTGATGTATACATATATGATTCGCCTGTTCCTAGATGAGTTCCGAAGCAAGACAGCCTGCGAGAACGAGATGGTGCACCTACAGTGCGGCCCCAATTCCAGGCTGGCCATATACTCAGCCTCCTACGGCAGGACTCAGTACGAGAGCTTACAATGTCCTCAGCCCCAGGGTGTACCTGAAGAAAGTGAGATACTAATATTTTTATCTGAGCATTTTCATGTTATAATAAACAAAATTACAGTTGAAATACATCTTAAGAAGATAACAACGGTTTAAACTTTCACAAAAGCAATAAAATTAAACAAATAACATTTCCTTTTTCGATTAACTTTTTTATGCTTCCTTTAATTTTTAGCCTGTGTACAGAACATGCCGAATTGCTTAACCAAAACTGACATTCACCGCATCCATGCTTAAACAATTCTTAATTTTGGAAGATCGAGTAGGATCTTTATAAAACGTTGCAGATTATTTCGTTAAGAATCAAATTCCTCAGACGGGCATAGGCGTAGCAACTTAATTTAGATTTGATTTTAACCAATGATTTGGAGCCCACTCATGAATATGAAAAATCAACTGCTAAAATTACTGAACTAAATTTTTTTTAAAATCGTCAAAACTAAAACTAAATTCATACAAAAACCTACTAAATCCATATTAATATGTAAATATTTACAGTTCAACAAGATAAAATGCATTTACAAATCCATAAACAGTTTCATTCCAAAATTTTACGACTAATATTAAAAGCCAATAGTAAACACTTGTCTCTGTATACCGACTTACAGAAACTATCAAACAACACATGCGATCATTGTTTCCGACTTGGTGATTCCCTAGTGCCTCAGTACTCCCTTACACTCCTTGCCTTTGATCATGGATGGGACAATCACTTGACGTCTTCCTGTCTTTAATACTTCCTGTTAGCTATGTATAGTTCTCCTGGAGATACGGTGAGCTTCTCATTACTTCCTTTGTTAATCAAAAGGAAGTGCTATGTAATGGTATAGTTAGTTAGTTGCTTTGAATCATAGAGACCGAAACAACTGCTTGGATTCTTTGTTGAAGATAGATAGGACTAGATGTTGTTATATTTTCTAGTCCCAATTATCTATATATTAATTACGGTCGTATCCATTTCACATCAAAACATTATTGCTACTAGGTTTCCAAGCCAGAAAAACAAAATACAAAAAAAAATTATTGATCTTTTTAAAATATAACAAATAATTATAAACTCTTAAATGCTCGGTATATATAATAAATTATTACCAAAATAAAAAATAACACAAAAATATAATTAAAAAAATGAGGTTTACATTCAAATAGTAAAATTTCGGCAACCTTCAAGATAATAAATATTTACAATTCAACTCCAATAATTTACTTTTTTATTAGAATCAGATTAAAATTACATTATGAAAGAGCCTGTGATAGTTTAAATTCCAATTAGTTTTATTTTTCTTAATATTTGTATCATTAGTTCAAGAAAAGCTATCTTTTAATAGATCACTGATATAGTTTCCATTAAAATTTTTTATGGATACATAAAATAAAAAAAATATGAAGAAAATGGTCAGAGGTGCAATCAAAAGAAAAATAAAATAGTTAACCACTATTTATTTGCCGACGTTTTGACCCACTTTGTAGAGCTTCATCAGGGATAAAAAAGTACAAAAAGAACTGAAAATATTTTGACGTAGTAGGATAATAAGATACAAAAATGGTAATTAAATAAGGTTAAATTATGTAAAACTAAGAGAAAAGAAAATTATATACAAATAAAAGAAAAGAAGAAATAGAATAGCATTAATATCAAATAGACAATGGTAAAAATATATTTTAAAAAATACGTTAACTATTAGGTTAAAAATAAACAGGAGACGTAATAACACGTAAAAATAGAAAAGTATATATGAGAAAACAAAATTAAGAAACTAAAGGACGGAAAATAAAGAAGTAAATTGAGATTAAATAAAGATAGAGAAAGGATAAATAAAAATAAAATAAATAATAATAATGAATGAGTTTTTTTTTTTTTTTTTAAATTGATAGATTTATTTATTGATAGATATTACAATCTGCCACACAGTTGTGGGCAATAGGTAATATATGAATGAGTAAAGAACAAATTTGATTTTCAAATTAATCAATAAATCTGATTGCAATATTAAACGAATATAACAATTTTTCTAAAGTTTGACTTTTCGCGTTGATTGAGAAACCAATTTTTCTATCATGAAGTAGAAAACTGAACAATTTTATGTTACTGATATATTCAACTATGTCAATATAAAATATTACTATTAACATTTTATTATAGAAAAATGATAATATTCTCTTTCTCTTCCCACCTAGCCTGTTTAGCAAGCTACGCCACTGAGACAGTGATCAATATGTGCCATGGAAAGCGAAGATGTACATTGTCCGTGGACTCAAGTACTTTCGGTAATCCTTGCAAGAAGGAGTCCAGAATGTACCTTAAGGTCGTCTTTACTTGCGGTATGTATTTCTGCAGTTTTTCCTCTGTCTTAATACAATATTTTTTCTTAAGATCTTATTCAAGTAAAAAAAATAAATGAGAAAATAATGAGTTGATACCTTCGAAATAGAAAGGAAATACCAGAATGTTTTTCTATGTTACTCTTTTCCTTTTAGTGCCCAGGAAGGTCTTGCTCCCAAAGTACGAACAAGGACAGGAGGAAGACGAGGCTCTGGAACCGGCAGACGAATGGGTAGATTACGATGAAGAGGAATTGGCCGCTCCCAACACGATTGGACAACACAACATCAGCACTGCTGCTAATGAGTCTGTGACCTTACACCACAACAGAGGAGGTAGCATTTGGTCAAAGTAATGACCTACTGAGTTTTTTGTGATATTTTTATTAACTCGGCTGATTTTCGTTAACTTTCTTTACTTCAATAAAAACACCATATTTACTGTAGTTTTCCAAAACTATGGAAATAGGTGTTTCAGCACAATTTAGATAACTATGATGATTTTTCAGAAAGATTTCAAATCCCAAACATAAATTGGTTCAATTACTTATATTCATATAAAAACATTTATTTTTTTTTTAGTTTTTTACAAAAAAGGAACCTAAATACTACAATAAACTTTTCCTCACTTAAGCCCCCGAATTCAAATTTTAAATTTTAGATATTTCCTGACTAGCCGTTGTTGAAATTATAGCGTTTGATTGCTTGTTAGCTGAAAGGTTTGCAGTTTCATAATTTGTCATTTGAAAGACGTAATCTTTTTGTTTCACTAAAGATAGTAGTTTTACTTAATTGCTGTCCCCAAATGAACATCTTTTCCTCATTTTTATTTGTTTTTCGCCAGTGAACAACGTTTGTTTACTCAAACTAGTGCTCATATTTTATTTTTTCTCTCTCTCACTATAGAAAAACACTGACGCAGTTACTTTAATCAAGATTTGTTGGGTTCGAACCGTAGGTAACCGTGAAATGCTAGATTTCTTTGAAAAACTCATTACCCAACTTGAAAAAAGTCAGGGAAAGAGGTTTTAAGTTTATTTGGTCAAGAATAAACAGCAACACAAGTAATTAGTGTTGGAAAATGGGTGGCAAAGCTATTAAAACATTAAAGGTTCAACTCGTTGCAAGTAACCTGTGCATATAGCAATGCATTTGCTTAAGATTTATAGTAAACGATTTTAATGTAATTTCAATTTTCGAAAATCTCAATATCAGGATGGTCCATTTATTAGAATATTTTCATGTTTAAAAAAAATGTTAAAAAAAATTAACGTTTGCAAAACAAAGTGTTACTTCGACGATACTCCTAAAATTCAAAGTGTTATCAATATCTTATTAAAAACTGTTTGAGCAAACAAAGGTTTCTAGTACACGATTTAGTCGAGTTAAAGTAAGGAATACTGTAAGCTAAAGATTTAAATATCCAAGATATGTATCCAGTTACATTTTATCGATAGTTTCCAAATATATCTTTAAAAGTATCTATATTTCAGTATATTGGACCAAGATATTTTTTATCTTTGAACGAAAAAGAGAAGAGGGTTCACATTGAATTGAAATATATGGATTACCCTAATAGAATAAAGGGGATTATATCAATAGATTGACAACTTATGGATTTGTAATAATAAGAAAAAAATGAATGTTTACATATTATTTATCAAAAATTTAAATATCAAATTATAAACATTTGTAAAAAAACATTACAAGCAACTAGAAAAAAAGTTAATCCTATGGTTAAAGAAAAATATACAAAGGTTAGGAAGAAAATCAATATTAAATGAATAATTTAAAACTAAACTAATTTTATTACTCAGGAGATCTTATTTATTTATTGTCTATTACTTACATCATAAAAGACTTATAAATAAAAACGAGAGAAGCATGAAATTAATTACTAAACATTACCAAATTAAAAGAAAATTAAGGAAACAAATCAAAATTGAATCATGTAAATGAAACTTATAAAATTTATGATTACCACATTCATTAAAAAACTTATTTCTGTTAGAAAAACATTGATTAAATCAGTTCTTCTCAGATGGTGAGTTTATAAATACTCTTTCAATATTGTTTGTATATTTATTTAATTCTTTTAAGAACGAATAATTGATACTCAAATTTTAATATAGATATCACAATATTTTACCATGATCTATAATATACGCTAATTCAATTTATATAGAGCAATTTATATCAGTCTGTTACTGAAAATTTTATTAATACCGTAAGTTTACTTTTGTTTCAGGACCTAAAAAAGACTTTATTATGATTTTTTTTTTAGTTATGTATTAATTATTCATTTAAAAAAAATCTTTATGACTCTAAAGCCCATTAGCTATTCACGTAGTATTATTTTAAAAGAATGTGTCTCAGAATAAATAAATAATATATTATTGATTTAAAATAAGAAACCTTCAAATATTTTTTAATTTGCCATTATCTTTTCATTATTATGCTAAAATCAAATTAATGATTTTCTCTTTTTTAATTTTAAAGAATTTTCTGTATAAATAAATAATTATATTATCAAGAATTATAGTAAATTCGAAACCTAATCTTCAGTTTTTCCCAGGTTACATTCCTACTTCTGAACCAGATGAAGAGGATACGTCTGCAGGTATATATATTATTTCAATTAAAACAACTCATTATGGCTTTTGCACCGCAATGCTTACTGGACGCACATAACACATAACATACAATATTTATGTTTTGGGTTCAGAATGAGCCTTGCTTAAAGAATGTTGTCGCTTTAAAATCAATTTTGATCTTGGTTAAATGATTTTATATTATTTTAAATTATGGAAACAAATATAAGATATAGATGCTCACTTTATTTTTGTACTCGTACAAAGTTACATTATGCATTTGCTAATGTTAATTTGAATTAAATAATTCTAATTAATCTAGCATTTCTTAGTCCCGATAAACCTAAGCTATTCACATTTCACTCATAGTTTGGTTCTTATTAAAAATAGTTTTTTAAATTAAATTCTTAACCATTTTCAACTGTTTGCAAGATAGTGCACATTGATAATACTATTTTATATTACTGATGTAATGTTTTGTTTTGAAAGTAATCTTCCCTTAGAATAAAATAGTTGATAAATAATTTGTTTATCATCTTTACATAAACGCTGTAGAATAAGTGTAAATATCCCAGTGAGGTAAGTATTTAATTTTAAAAAAAAATTTAAATTCAAATTATTTTAATTGTTAAAAATTATAATTCTACCTTATTTTAATCATTAAAAATTATAAATCTACCCTATTTTGATTATTTAAAATTATAAATTTAACTTATTTTAATTTTGAAAAAATTATAAATCTACCTTTTTTTAATTACCTAAAATTCATTTTAATTGTCATATTTAATTATTTAACTAACTTACATATTTTAATTATTCTGTTTATAAATTTATTATATTTTTTTTTCTAATTCTTATTTCTTCTATGTTTGTAAATATTACATTCTTAATTAAATGTTTGCATGAATAATTCTAAAGCATGAAACTAGTATTTTTTTTGTATAATTGTTTTTTAATTTAATATACATAAAATATATAAAGCAATAATCATATAGTAATAATAAAATATTATTATCGTACCTAATATTAAGTTACAATGGTATTAAAATATTTTAAGGATTATAATATTTTTTTATTCAAACTCTAAAGAGCTCATAAATGTAAATGTTTACTAAATTCACGTTTTATTTTGTTTGTATTACGACATTTTGTTATATATTCATCAATTTTTGGACTAATTTTGCTTTGAATTTTAACATTTTTTCTTCTTAAGAAGTTTTAGATCAGACAAAGAAGTATAGTCATAATATCTTTCTTTCAAATTAATAACAAATTTAAATTTGAAAATTAAGTTGCCCGCAATAGATGAAGTGAACTTTGTTACTGAGCTTACGTTGGTCTTCTCTCTAAACTTGAGATAGAGTTTAAGGAGTTGCTTAAGTAACGGACCATCAAAATGTTACACTTGAAAATAAATGTCAGACTGGAAAAATAATTTGGGAGTAAATAGTAAGAACGTACTTATTAATCAATTATTATCTGTTGAAAAAAGGATTTGTAAAAACCTAAAATGATAAAAATTATGTTGAACTTTATTATACCATTGATTGAGAGTAATTATTAAAATAAAGCAGTTGAAAAGATACTCAGATATGGGACTTTTCAGCTGTACCCCAAAACAATCTCGTTTTAACAATTTTATAGTAAAAAATCTGTTATGGGCGATCCTTGCATAAGCTAAGTTTTAAAAAATACTTTCATATTATTTATTCTGATGTTTGTAATAATAATATTTTGATGACATCTCCCAAACTCCAATGGAACTTAATTATAAAATCCACCAAATACAGTTATTGTAAATGTCGCAGGGAGATGATAAAATATGGATCTGATCTAATCCCTAAGGTAGATTATGAATTCTATATGAAATAATTTCACTAAAGAAAGTAAGTTATTTAATCAAATCTCTTACTGTTTAGAGAAAAGATGAAATTATATTTTTCAGATATTGAAAGTGTTTGTTCTGTAAACGATGCATAATTAAATACAAATGCAATAATAGTCACTGAAACACAATTATTTATACAAAAGTAATTAACAAAAGAAATAAATATATTAGCTGATATTTTTAAAAAACAAAAAGGATATTTTTAGAGAATGTAAATAATAAATAATAAAGTTCATTCATTTTTAATAAAACACGTTGTCGAATTGTGGCATCTCGAGTGACAAAGTACATATCGCTTTTTACAAACACATATTTTTCATCTTTTTACTAAACTAGTTTAAGGATTTGACCTACCATAATTATTTTCTTTAAGGTAATCACCCCACAGAGCTGTTGTTTTAACTTTTATCAACTTAATTTGAATGTACTTTTGTTTTTAAAATTTATGTAGTGTGCAATATTACATATTACTTCGAACCGAGCTCTACTCCCCCCACCACCACTTGTGGAGGAAAGAGCAAGACTCCAGAGGATCCCGGCTTTTCTCTCTCTACATCGCCACTCGTATTAATGTAATTTTGATCAAATATCCATATTATAATAATAGTAATTAATGAACTAGAACATTACTTCAGTCATTGGATGATTATTCTGAACATTGAAAAATGCACTTCAAATGTTTTTACTCTCAGACGCCCACCAGTCCCACCACAACTGATCCTGATGAAAGGTAAAAATCTAAAATGGAATCCTGCCAGAGAAACAGTAAGATACTTGGGAATTCTTATCTTATCCACCTTATCTAGATCCACTATATCAATATCAAATTGACACAAACCTACGCAATGTTAGCAATGTTATATTCTATCCTAAACAGAAAATCCAAATTAAAATTATAAACAGCTATTCTTATTTTAAAACAATTCTCAGGCCACTGTTAATAAATGGCTGTGAAGTTTGGGGAGCGGCATCCTTTACGAAAAGGATACAATCTTTCTAAAATGAAGTGTAATAAGAATTGCAGTGGTTTGTAAGAAACATCCGATTGCATCGGGAATCACAAATAAAGACAATAGAGGATTACATAAAAAAGAGTTCATGAAGTTCCACTCCCAGTTACCTATAGTTAAAGGAGCAGAGCCCTATAACTTGGGAAACCCAACCATAACCCGAAGACTGAAGCCTAGGCTGCTGCAGCACATCCTATTATAAATGCTATATTTATCAGTCCTGTTATTGTCACTCTAAAATTTTATTTTATCTTAATTTATTTTTTTCTCTTTATTCTTTTTCTTAAATTCACTTTCATTTTTTTCTATTAGAAGTCAATTATTTATTATTTTAATATCCATAAATGCCATTATTGTTTTTATTAACGTTACGTTTATCTTTTATTAAGAATTTAATTTATTTATTTTATGGGTGTCTTTTGTATGAGACTACCTCCCACATAATCAATTGTTAAAAAAAAATGTACCTCTTACATTAACCATGTAATACCCACCTTGCCGATCTGGTATTAAAATAATAATAATAATAAAAATATATATTTTCATCATCTCCCTACAACTTTTACATCACATTATTGAATTAAGTTTAATTGTTGGTATACTATATCGGCTATTGTAATGTTCTAAAAAAAGCAATGAATAACTTATACTGTTTCTGCTTGTGTGTTGTGGTATAAGGGATCTTTTGTATTGTCTATTTTGTTTTTGTTTTTTTTAGTGGAGGAAAAATCTTTATAATCTTTTGCGACTAAAACTGCATAACTTGTGAGATTGCTAACCAATACAAAATCATCTCTCACTGTTCGTCATTACCACACCATGAAATTGCTGTCATGCATTATTTCGCTAGATCTGTAAAATCCATCTCGTAAAATCCTCACCATATTCATGTATACCCAATGTATAAAATATTCCCTCACGTTTAGTTTCTAGCCGAAATGGTTACACTCCTCGCACTGTAACACCTGCAAATGTAAATAACACCCGGTGTTGGAAATTTTTATGATTCCTTATGAACTTAAGTATCCCATTAAACGAATAAATGCACAGGTAAAGTGCGCAGAGAGGACAGGCACCTAGAACTTGAGAGCAATGAAACCATCAATTGTACACTGACTGTTGTCACAGAAGACGTAAGTCTCAGGGTCATCAACTTCATCTCTGAGTGGATGTTGGTCTTCAACTTCTTGGCAAGTAAGTCTTTCGGAAAATCGCTCAAGAAAACGATGCTCGAATCGGAACTTAGGAATATATTTTTAAAACAACTTATCTTATCGTTAACACAATCTCGTAACATTATAAAAATACAGAATTTATCATTAGAAGGATATATAGGGTAAAAAAATAATCCCGTGATATATATAATAACAAGATCCATTTATGTAAGTTTTAATGATACTTTTAAGCTACTTTGAGAAAGACTTAAGTATATTTATGAATTCAGGCTTAAGGCTGTTCATTAATTCAGGAAGTTGTTTCAGCTTTAGCAAATGTGCTTTAAAGTTTGAAATATAACTTCCCATAAAAATGTAATAAAAATTCGGATATGCTAATTGAAAACGAAACACTACTCACAAACATTAATGTTTGGTATTTATAAATTTTATGACATAATTAATTTCTTGTAAATTAAGACATTATTGTAGAATTTAATTATTTAAATAAATCTTAACAGTACGGTTTCATTTTAAATATAATGGGTATTGTTTATTTCTATACAATCGTATAAGAATTTTATTTGTGTAACTTTTTAGAATAGAATTTTGCCTGTGAGTGGAAATTAACCTTCAAATAACGTAATAAATACATTTAAATCATATAATTATATGATAGATATAAAAGGTATAGAATGTATTCAATAACTTATACTGATAAAACAAACCAATAAGAAATAACCTGCTTTCTTATTGATTTTCAATTTCTCTCCTAATATAGTTCTTTATAAAATAGTTGTACTTTCTTTAAATGCCCTACTGTCCTAAAATAATAATCTTATATAATGAAATGCGAAATTTCACTAAAAATCGTTAATGTTTTTTTAATTTTTAGGATAGTAATGATAAGCAGAACAGTTTTATTCTGTTTTATGTAGCAGAATGTTGACAAAAAATAAGTAATAGATAAACAAATATATATAATAAAACATATTTCTTATACTATCACTAAAATATACATTTCTTAAAAGGCAGAGTTGATGGAAAAATAAACTTTTCACAGATGTACAAATTTTATTTATTTATTTTTTTGAAGGGGTAAATATTACTGAAAAAACTCATTGAAAAACACTCAGTTAATATTAAATTCATTGAAGTGTAACCAAATTTAACATATCGTATTTACAAATGCGTTGGTGTGTATAGTAAAGAAAAATAAAATCCAATTCTCGTATGCCATTCAATTAAACCTGCTGTCGGAAAAACTCCTCGTTTTCCTGAAGTGCTTTGTTTATTGTTTTGGCCTCTCATCATACTTAATTGACTCTGACACTCACTTCATTTACAGGTATATTTATTAATAAATATTAGAATACATACTGTGGAAATAATATACTTCAGTAAGTATAAGAGAATATACATAAAGAGATTGTAATTCGTGATTTCAGTCAAAATAAATGTAAGGTGATCAGAAGTATATTGGATCTTAAACGATTTCTTGTTCAGAAATAAGAAAATCTTCATAGAAAGAAAAACAATATTCAAAAAACGTTTGCTGCCCGACTGTATTGGCTATTAAACACATAACATACTTAAATCTAGTC
>NW_027116131.1:1349436-1414138 GCF_000696795.3 Halyomorpha halys
ATTTTTTATTTCCTCTTCCTAACCGAATACATCTTTTTTTCTTTCCAATCTTTAATAATTAAATCTTTTGAACCTCGGAAGAGTATTTCAAAAGAAGGTTATTTCAATACAAATATTGTTCTATTCCAGAAAATCGTATCAAACCTGACCAAACTGCTCTCAATACACATTTCAGACAAACAGGACATAAATTCAAATTTGATGCACCAAAAATCATACATGGGGGAAAAAAAGAACTTTAAGCAAAATTTAAAAGAGATGATTACTACAGAAAAATATAAGAATAGGGCTACCAACATAAAAGTGGATGTAGAAAATTTAAATTTATGTTACTCTAACCTAATAAATACAAAAAACATAATTAACACTAAATATAAATTGAAGGCGCGTGGCTACTAACTCCAAGGACCCGAGTTCAAATCCGGCTTGGTGGAAAATTATTTTCTGTTACACTGTAGCCGTGAGTCAACTTCAGAACTTCTGTGGGTTCTGGAGCACTCCTGGGGTCCACTCAGCCTCCTTAATTGGGCAAAAATCTAGCGGTTGAACATGATTCTGACCAAATTACCTCCTTGCACAGCCGTTGGTCTAGTAACAGTAATTTCTTGCAATGTAATGTACTCCTGGCCCTTCATGGGTTGTAGCGGTACTGATTTTAATTTTTTTAAATTACAAAACAGGAATTCCAGAGTAACTGCCTGTTAGAAAGAACGATTAGGATTCGGAAATATCAAAACAAACCTAGAAATAGTTTTATGATGAACAATAAGTATAATATAGTTATGTTATATACTGATTATATAAAAAACATACTACATACACAATACAACTATGTACATACAATTAAAATAAAAGTTAAAATAATAAAAAGACTTATCTTAGTAAAAATAAGTTAAATTTTTAAGCGCTTATTACAAAAGATTAGAAAAGATCCAAAATTAAAATTAAATGTTAAAAAAATCAGACGTAAACAATATTGCTCTTCATATCACTATTTTTCTTAATGTATTTGAAACATACAGTTCGAGCGTTCATATATTACTATGTGACTTATAATCAAATCAATGAAAATTGGAGATAATAATCGTAAATATCTTTTTTAACATTTGAGTACAGACCAAACATACAAAGATTTTATATAAGTTATAAACACTTTAACATAAAAGGTTAATCCTTAACTAGACTCGTCAGGTCAATATGTATTTGAGATTTGTAATAATTCCAATGAGATACAAACATATATAAAAAAAATCTGAAATTTTATTATATTATATCATCAATTTTTTTATTTTTAAATTAATTTTAGATTGGAATGTTTTGATTTTTATCCAGGAATATATGACAATTAATACAGCCAGAAAAATTCTCGCAGTAATAATATGGACGGAATGCAATTAAAAAGGGGAAAGAGGTTATTAAAAATATTTAAAAAATTCGGTACCCTTGTTTTTTGTTATTTGATGTTAATTTTTTTTTCATGTATGTTAAAAAGGGGTAAAGCAAGAGAAAAGATGTACTGATTTAAGAAAGAAATAGATTAAAAAATATAATATAGATATAAAAAATAAAGAGCAAAAATGATAAAACAAAAAGAAATACATTTCTATTACTATTATGTTATACTATACTATTATATTCATACATTAATATTTTATTATACATTTAAATAGTATAAGTCTTTTTATATTTCTATATCTTTATTTAAATTAACCTATTTTTTGTGTAGTTTTTCCTGAATTTGAATAAAAGTTTTTTTTTAAGAAGACAATCTTTTGTTCTTTCTCAACACAGTGTATAAATATATATATTATTTGAAATAATATATTATTCGTATTTCCGTTTGAGAAAAAAAAATAGTTCAATTTCAGCTATAAATTAAATGACCAGACACGATTTGTTAAGGATCAGGTCACAAGTAAATTTCGATGCAACTACGTAAAATTCATTGTTCGCATCTACCCACGTTGGGTCATCAGAGTAAAGATACTTTATATCTCTCCCAAAAGCGAATTCAGTCAATATCCTGCATGTTTTTTTATGCGCTTTACATAAAGCTTTTGTTTCAAAATTCTAAAATAGCGAGTAAAAATTGGATTTTGTTGTTATATGCTTGAATAATTTAAATATGGCGTTTGAACCCAGATATATAGTTGAAAAATATTCATCGTATACGGTGGGGGGCGAATACAAAATTCTATAAACGATATGATTATAAAAGATAGAGAAAAAAATTAGCAAACGTTAATAGCTTCGGAACAGTTATAAATCCAGAACGAAATTCGGTAGCAATTTTTTAACAGACCTATCAATTAACTACAAGTAAACTATTAACTTTTCAGAAAAAAAAATCTGTACCACTACAAACCATGAATGGTCAGGGGGGAGTACTATTACTGGACCAACTGCTGTGCAAGGAGGTTATTTAGTCAGAATCACACTATACCACCAGATTTTTACCTAACTAAGGGTACCCCTTAATGAGGCTGAGTAGACTCCGGAGAGCTCCAGAACCTTCAGGACAGACTCACGGCTACAGTGAAACAGTAAATAATTATCTTTCATAGCCGGATTCGCACCTGGGTCCTAGGGGTTTGTAGCGCAATGCCTTGCCATTGATACTTACTCTCACAGTAATAATAAAAATATATGTATATAAGAAGATGGTCAGTGTTGCGGTCAAAAGAGAAACAAAAATAGTTTACAACTATTTATTTACCAACTTTTCGCCCCACTTCGCAGGGCTTCATTCAGGGCTGTTTAAAGCAAACGGTTAAACAGAAAGACTATATTATTTAATTATTAATTATTAATAATTACGTACGCAAAGCAAAGGGTTAAACAGAAAGACAAATTAATCTTTTTGTTTAACCGTTTGCTTTAAACAGCCCTGAATGAAGCTCTGCGAAGTGGGGCGAAACGTTGGAAAATAAATAGTTGTAAACTATTTTTGTTTCTCTTTTGACCGCAACCCTGACCATCTTCTAATATATCAATTTTTACGGTCAACTATATATACATATATAAATAATAAAAATATTTTGCTATCCCAGTAACTGATTAGTAACACCAATTATTTCTTTTTGATTGTTTCGGTAGTTATTTTTAATCCAATTGAATTGTTTAGCGACGTAAAATACGTTTTATTTATATCAATCAATTTATATCTAATCTGCATTTATTTAATTTAATTTACTATAATTAACTGCATTAATTATGTTCCTTGCTTCTGAGAAGATACTTGAATTGACAAAACATTTTCTAGTCAGTTATTAACGGAATGCTTGATTTGAAATCTTCCAGAAATAACAAGTTTTATTGTGATTAGGTTTTATGTAACATCTGAAAATTAAAAATAACGATACAGAATCTTTGTTTCAGATAACAAAGAGCGGCTGAGCCTCTACCTTGCCGTGTCCATCGGTGGTGGCCTCATCTGCCTCCTTGGTCTGTTAGTCCTCAGGATGGCCTGGAGCAGTCGGAAGAGGTCCCGGTCCCAGCAGCCTGTTCCTCCCTTCGTCGGGGAGCTCTACGATGGAGAGACCGATCTTGGCATAGCAACCGCCCTACCAATCGACCCTGGAGATGTAAGTCTATTTAATCATAAACCGAGTCTTCATTATCGAAAATTAACCTTATTCTTACTCCAATACAATTGTAAACGACTCTGTGTTACGGTTGCCATGGTGAAATAAGAACACAGGCGATATCTGCGTAGATAAGAGCTGTTATGGTTGTGATGATGAAAAAAAAAAGAAAAACCACAACCGATATATACTGAGACGAGTGGGCTTGGTTTTGTGAAGATGACAGTTTGGTTTTTTAACATGTTACGACGGTTCAAGGTGAAGTGGTGATAGTTTATCAGGCCCTGTGTCTTTATTGTTTGAATCGAAATATCAACAAATGAGAAATGTTATCGTGTGAGTTTTGTTTTTTAAAATTACGGTGTCCTACTTCAATGGACGGTCATTAACAGGAGAAGTGGGGATATAGTGCAGTGCGTGGCAACGTTTCTTCAGCACTTCCTACCTTGTGTTCTGCCGGGAGTACACCCAAAGACTACGTGGGGTTCGGACTAAATTTCATTTTGTTTTTATTTTATATTCCTCTTTTGCACAATAATGTAAATTTAGTAAAAACTGTTAAGCATTTAAGTTAAGTTTAAGTCAACCTATAAGTTTTAATTGACCGGACCATATTCCTTTCATCATAAGTTTTAATTGTTTTATTAATTGATAATAATTAATTTTTTTTTTACTTTAACTCACTTTACTAACCCTTCTCTGCTGAGCGTAGGCAAGAATAAACGGTAAATATAGAACTAAAGATTATTCAAAATTTGCGGTTCTATCTGATCAACAGTTGAATGCTGGAAATGGATTCTATTGATAAAAAAATGTATTAAAGAGACTTTTATTAAATCAAACTAATCTAATACTTTTCTGGTAGTCTTTATTACTTTCACCTTTTCATCTAGTTCTGGATCGACCTTTTCCTCCGTTCTCCTTAAGTTTGGCTCAACACCATTCGAACTAATCCTGTTAGACTCCATTCGAAAAGTATTCTATCTCAATAGATTCCACCTTAACTAGAATATAGACCAATTTATCGTCAAGGTTGGACCTGATGGTTGTGTTGTGACAAGATCTATCTTTTTTTTCTCTCAATCTTTTGGATAAATCTTATTTCCTACGTTTGCATTCGCGATGATTTTTTCTTTTTTATCGTCCATAATTGCGATGAGTGAGAAAACATATTAACCAATAAATAGGTACTATTTTTTCTTCTTTATTTTCACTTATTTCGTATCACTCTCGATCTATGTTGACATTGTTATTCAGGTGCAAACCTATGTATTAGAACATTTCCACTTCTTATTATTACTTCTATTTTTTTTAATTACATTTTCTATTATCTTATTACTTTTCATGGAGTTAATAACCATATTGACTCCAGCGATTCTTCTCTTAACCTGCTACGAATGATTCAGGCAACCTTCGACAAAATAAAATCAGCAAATGACAATGAGAGGCCGATTGGTATTACACTGCCATATTATAGATGAAATTTCCTATATATTAAACTTTCAAATAAAAAAATCTAGGCCCGTCCATGTAGTGGCATTTATACTTGCACTAGCTTCTTACCTGTCGGTCATAAATTCAATACTTATGACTAAAATTGATAGCGAATTTATCATATTCAATCATTCAAAGCTTTTTTTTTTTTTTTTTTTTTTTACAAAATGCGCAGTTTAAGAGTTAAGGCCTGAAATGTGTAAAAAAAGGTGATATTTTACATTAATATTTCCGGACGAGCCTAGAATTTATTTTTATTTGGAAACTTCAAATTCGGTTTTAGCATCCTTAACATATATGACCGCGGACAACTTCATAATTTCGATTTTTTCCACATGCGAGTACTATTTTATTAAACCAATTTAGTGACTTTGAAAGCTTCAGATTTGAAAACGGAACAAATATGTCGTCAGTTCGAGTGATTTATCTTTTGAGTACATATACTATGTACCCTATCAAAAGTTCATCTATAAGCCAATTGCATACAAGGGACTAATCGAAGTTTTTATTTTAAAATGAGCATTGTCTATAATTTAAAACAGTTTCAAGTACTACCATAGGATAGTTCCGTCCCAAGATTTTTAAGTGTTTGAAGCATTACACATATTTACATATTGTGACTTTTTTTTTGTACAGTTTTAAGTTACAATAAATACATACATTTAAAAAAATGTTTCTAGCCGTAAGTTCTTTCGTTGAGGGAACCCGTTGCTAGATCCTTGACTACTACAAGCTAAATTGTCTTCCTTCCTCTTGTCAAATTTCATCCTTAAGCAGGATTCCAGCACTTCATGTTCGGCAACTTTGGACCAAAGTCCGAGCATGCCCTGCAGTAGCAAAGCATAAGGGGGCTTTTCTCCTCTACATTAAACGCTCTTTGTGAGAATATAATATATTTAAAGTTAAACCAACTTCTCATCATTTTTAAAAAAAAATTAATTTAAGGAATCAACCGCTTACGGGTCATTATTACCTTAATTTTCGGATTCGATGAGAAGACTCCTAATTTTAGAATTTTAGTCTCGACAACAAGCTGAATGACGACCAGTGCTCGGATTCATGGCGAGTATTATATTAAAATCTAAAGCTGTTGCAACATTGGAACCTGTGGTAATATTTCATTAAACGTTACGGAAACGTTTGGAATGATTGAGAAACTCGAAAAGTTTTTACACAGTCTGCTTGCTATTCTGAAAAATGGAATGGAGGTCTGCTGGGTAGTCATGTAAACATTTGAGGGAGTTAACGGCTAGTCGCGTTATCCATGTCTGGGATAGAGGTGGAATATCGCGAGCCATCATTCGCCTTCTCATATTTAACCTCATGCTCATGTCTTTTTTGGATATGAGTTACCTTAAAAATGTTTATAAGTCCCTTCGGGTGACTAAGTAGTGCCCCCCTCATAAACACATTTATAGTAGCCACTTATTGTTGACTGTTACAGGTGGTCCGATACTCGGCGATGGATATGCCTCGAAGCCTCGCGGCGGCAAACTCGCAGTATTACTACGGCTGACAATCGCCCAGGTGTGAGGACCATTCTCGCACCTACTGCTTCTAGCCATCGACTTCACTGTCGTTATGCTCCCAAGTGCCTCAACTTCTTCTACATGTACATATTATTGCATATTTTCAGTTCTACATATGAATCATCCATTTATGCAATAAGACTGTACTTTGTCGATATTCATAGGGCAAACTTGTGTAAATTGTAAATTTTATCACACCGTTGCTTTGCTTGATTAGTGGTACAACTTCCAAAAAAGTTTTTATTTTGTCTAGAACTGGATGTATTTAAAAGATAGCCACAGATTGCATTTACATTCTCTGCTGTAGTCGTCCTTCAGACTTTCCTAAAGCTATTAAAATTGTTACAAATTAACTCTGGTCAATGCAACACCACAAACGCATTAAAAAAAAGTTTTTGCTAGATATGTCACAATTCAAGCAAAGCAGCGATTTGAAATTTGTACTAGAACATATCTCCTAAGTGGTATTTTATGTAAATATTAGATTTTTCACCCTTGAAGACTTGTATTCCATTGTAAAATAGTTATGATATTAAATATAATCACTAATAAATTACTGCTTTTGCTGAGAGCTTGACATTAGATATTCAAAAAGAAATTAAAATTGGAACAACAACGGTTAAGAGTTACCTCGAGTTTTTTTATTATTAATCAAAACTTTTAGATGTAAAAATTTGTTATCTTGCATAATAAATTAAATATAAATGCGTATATATATGTTTGTATTTATATTCAGATGTAAAATGTAAAATAATAACTATAAATTGAAAAGTTTTTATGTGCCTGTTAGAATAAAAGTGTTGTAATTAAAAACGATTTTTAGTGTTTATTATGTATATATAAAACGCCATTATTTGAGGTATGTTTTAGAAAAGGGTGAATAAAATTTTTATTTTATGTTTAAATTATTTATTTTATTGTATTTTTAAATCTGTAATGGTTTGTTAATGTTTTCTTATCTCACTTTTTTTAACTCCTGGAGTCGGTTCACATGCATACTTCTCATAATTGTTTTTAGTTTAAAAAAACATAATGTTTATCGTTTTTGTTTTCAAAATGTATTTGTGAATAAAAATTACATTTATGTTGGTGTTGATGTTGAAATCACTGCAATTTAATATCAATTTTTATTCTGTATTCCATTTAAATAATATTTTAGAAGAAAAATAATATGAATTATTACACCGATTAGTTTGTGATTCAAGAAAATAACTTTAAAATACTATAAATAAAACGTGAATGCTTAATTACTGATATGATTGCCAAATTTTATACTTAAGTTTTAAAATTATCATTTAAAACAAAAATTTCAATCTGAGAATAAAGTTTTAGTCATCGAAGCCATTGTCGTTACTATCAATGATTCTTCTAAGCTAACTCTTAATATTTATATAGCGTTCACCTGGATCACTAGAAAGATACTGTATGATCTTCGTGGTTTCGAGCCAGTATTATTTTCACTTGAAATATTTTTGGTTAAGATAACTGTACCAAAGACAATGTGTCTATATCATAGCCTACCCCAAAACATTCTATGGCTACTCCTAAAGATATTGATAATGGATATTGTAATATGTGTATAGTATAAATGTATATCAAATATTGGGTGTAGTTATAACTATTAAACAGTAATCATGTCGATTGCCACACTAAACCGAATTAATGTAGTCATTGTAAGTACAAAATGTAATATTGTGTAGTAGAGAATTTTCTCTTTTAAGGTCCAAATAAATTCTAGAACTATATTGTATATATGTTGAACGAATTAAAAATTAAAAAAAAAGAAGTAATTATTGCAATAATTTTGCACTTATGATTGATTGTAAAAAAATGAATATTTGCTTAGGTGTATTGTTGTGAGTTTGGATATATTTGTCTCCAGGTATGTATAATATTTATCTTTGTTATGTGTATATTTGAAAATTAAATTTGTTAACTTGTTTTCAATAAAAGTGGCACCAGTGTAAGGTTCGATTTTTTAATACTTTATTTTCCCGTTACCATTAGATATAAATTTACAATTACAGGGCACAAGGATTAAACAATTTGAGGACGTAAAACGTGAAAGATTCCCTAGCGCACTGCATTCCCTAGCGCACTGCATTCCCTAGGCACTGCATTCCCTAGCGCACTGCATTCCCTAGCGCACTGCATTCCCTAGAGCAAGCGCACTGCATTCCCTAGAGCACTGCATTCCCTAGAGCACTGCATTCCCTAGCGCACTGCATTCCCTAGAGCACTGCATTCCCTAGCGCACTGCATTCCCTAGAGCACTGCATTCCCTAGCGCACTGCATTCCCTAGAGCACTGCATTCCCTAGAGCACTGCATTCCCTAGCGCACTGCATTCCCTAGAGCACTGCATTCCCAACATTAAGCATTTTATGTGCCCATAATAAATATGTAGTCTTATGGAGACAACTCAGAGAATAGATTGAACAAAGGGCGCTTTTCTCAATACCAAAGGTGCATTGTTTTGAAATTCTTTCTGCTCTTTGATTGTTTTAATTTGAATACATAGACAGAATCTCCACTTAAGTCCTGAGCGCCTGTAGCTAGCACCCTTACTCATCCTCCACTGGGTTTTAATACCAGTGATGTGGTTGTGAGAGAATCGCCAGGATCTTCCGGAGTCCTGCTCTTTCCTCCATAAGTGCGGAATGAGGGAGAGGTAGAGCTTCAGTTCTCCAGACTGAATGTAAATAAATAGAAATGATTGTGTTTAAGATGTTATTTTAGTTTATTTTGTATTTTATTTATTTATTCTTATTTTATTAGTATTAATTTTCCCTCTTATTTTTAAATATGAACGGAATGAGCTGTATTATCACTATGACTATTGTTTCTAAATATAAGACAGAATTTAATATTACACAATAAATTATTATTATTATTATTATTATTATTCTATGAGAAACAGACCATGGAGGCCTAAGTCCTCGCGCGATGTATTTCCTAATATTAGGATGTAATATTCCCAATATTAGGAAATACATCGCGCGTTTCTTAACGTGTTATTTTTTCGTAACGTAGGGTGGGTTCGTCACTCCCACGCCTATTTTTTGTGAGTGCCACCCATTGGCTAACGGGCCTCACAAATGCCCAGAGGGAGGTTGATAGTGAGTTTTTGCATTATTTTGTGCTTGAAAAAAGCCCGGGTGGGACCGGGATTCCATCCAACAACCTGTGGATTGGTAGTCTGGCGCGTTAGCACGCTGCTACCGCTGCTCCCGTTGCATTTACACAATAAAACAAAAAAAAATTAAATTCAGTCAGTAAAAAGACTTTACGTTGGTACCTACCTTAAATATTGTTTTAAATGGTAGCGTTTTAGCGGTAGAGGATTAAACGAAGGGGTGGAAAAAATCAAGCTACCCCTGCTCCCCCTCCCTTACAAAAATGCTATTTCCGGCCATATCTGGAGGATTCCGAAAAAAGATTTTCGCAGAATATCAACAAACCTGTAAAGTTCACGCCTACCAGCAGTCGGCAGTATATGGAGATTATCTTGACTTGAGATGTCATGCTTGTAACTCATCATGTAACTTTGAATTTTCTCAACAAACGATAGCTGCATTGGTTTAAGAAATATCTTTGAAATCACCTTCATAATATTGATTTTACTCATAAGTATGATTTAACATGGAATTCACTTCGTTTAAAAACTTAACGTCTGTTAGTGGTATTAAGTTATAATAATTATAACTACAGTAAGAATTATATTATAATTTAAATATATACATATTATTTATCCAGTTTTTCATTTTATAAAACTAGAAAAAATGCTAGTTACTTTATCCTGTATACTACTCATCGTTAATTACACAATGAAATAAGTAGAGCGTATTCTCAATAATCCGAACTAATTGCTGCAGAGGAGTGTAAATGAAATTAACATTTAAAATTTAAAAATGAGAGTAAATAAAAAAAAATACTATTTGTAAGGATATTTTTAATACTTGATAAAAAAAAAAAACAGTAGCTACTGTGTATTTTTAAATAAAAAAAAATCATGAACACTTTAATGGGAGTTAAATTACCCGACATCCAAACTGTGTACAAATTTCCGCTTTTGATTTTCATGGTGGTTCCAATAACTTGCTTATAGATCGTGTAGTTAAAAACTTTTATTTGAAAAAAATGTTGTTGCATGCTGATTTGTCTCAAAAAAGTAACTTTTATTTATTTATTTTTTTAACGCTAGTTTGGATAACTGAAGTTTTAGGGATTGCCGAGATTACTCTGTATGTAATATGGTATTTAGCTTCAGCGCTTGGTGCACATTGTTTCCGTTCCTTTGCCATCACTACTCGACAAAACGTGAAACGCATTTTAATTATAAGCAGACAGTTTCACTTTAGGTCACATTATAGACAAAATTGACTAAACAAGAATTGAGGGAGGGTTACAGAATTGCTCGCTGGAATTTCTGGTTCAGGCTTCATTCGTTTAAAAAAAGTGAATATGTAGACAATGCGTAATACAGTAAGTCGTTTTCACTATATAGATTTTTTTTTTCGGCCCCCCTCCCTTGCCATTTCTGGCATACGGGGTGCGGGGGCAGTGGGGTAGTGCGCTGGGGTTTACGCATGCCACAGCTCCCAAAGATCACCAATTTTTTTTTTTATTCTTTTATTAATTATTCATTTTTTTGTTTGTTTTGATTTACTTGTGGTGCAGCCCAGCGCTAGGTTTAGCGCCTTACTGATGGAGCTGCACCTTGTCCACTGCATCCGTCTCGGTGCCTTCTGCAGTTACCAGGCTGGTCCAACCCTCCTGGTCTCAGTCATCCTGGTCAGCTTCCTCATCTTCTGGTGGCTCGCCGATGTTGGGCGGTCAAGCCCTTCCCATCGTGAAATGAGTGGGGCCCACCACCTCCTTCCACCCGTAAATGAACTCCCTGAAGAAGGGATAATTCTCTTCTTCTATCAAACAGGGAAAGTCCGACTCGGCGAGGGCGTAAATCCCGGTCTTTCACGACAGCCTGGCTCGGTGTCCTTCCAGAGAAATTTATTATTATGTGTTCTGCTGTTCAGGAACTCCGCACGTTGGGCACCGGGGGTCGATGTTCTTTCCAAAGGTCTGCAGCTTTCCCCGAAAGCCCCCGTGTTCTGTTAGGATCTGTGAGACCCAATAGTCTGGGAGGACCCATTTAGCCTTCAGTCTAGAAAGACTGAATAGAATAGATGTTATTTTGTACAGAGAATTCCATTGCTAAGAGTTATGGCACAAAAATAAATAATTTTTTTTTTAAGATGATCTAAAATTCATTGTGTGGAGGTTTGTTTCTACGTTCAATTCGTTATGTAAAGGTATATTTTTCATTGAATGTTTTAGGGGGATTTAAAACAAATCTTTATTTTAAGAACTTTAATACATCGGTGTTACACCGTAATTTTAAAACAGTAACTTAGTAACAAAAGTAATCCAGCTGTTAAAACCTCCTCAAATTGACGATGTATTTTTGTAGGACATTTAAAAAAACAAAACAAGCTGGCTCGGAATATAAACATTTATTTAGTTAAGCTAACAAAAAAATATATAAAATAAACAAAAGAGTTAGAACAAAATAATGAATAAAAGCAAAATAAAAACGTTTTTTAAACAAAAATAAAATTAGCTAAATAAGTTATGAAAATAAAAGAAACAAATCTACAAAATCAATAGATATATAAAATTAATAATGGTCCACGGTCCCGAAGTAAAGTTGATCCACTCTGATAGGTCAGGGAAAGATAGTTTGCGTAGATATGAGGTCGCAGCTCCGTAGCTATAAACACCGCAGCAACCCTCAAACTGGTCCAAAGTTGGTGGGCTCACGTCTGTACTGGCTCATCAACAGTCGAAATGTACAAAAGCCCAGATGGCTACACTGGTACTCATTGAGGCAGACAGAGTCTGGTTGTTTTAATGAATTATAAGAGCCGACTAATTAGCAACAATTCATATTCCAATTAGAGACCAGAAACGCAGGATAGGTCTCGTTCCGAACTGTAATGTTGACTAAGTCACTCAAAATGTTCAAAAAATAACACCAACTGGACGCAGACAGGGCTGGTTAGAAACTTTAATGACCACTAACTAGCACCAACTGATCTTAAAATGAAAATGATCGTCTTGTGCTAGGACACGCCTAAGCAACAAGACGATCCTAACAACAAGACACCTAACAACATTTAGCAACTGTTTCTTTTCAACTTAGCAACTTCTTCATTTAATTATAATACAAATTATAAATACATCTTTTTATTCTAAAATATAATAAACTTCTAAAGAAAATGATACAATTAAAATAAATATGATTAAATTAACTACTTATTAAACAATATTTACAAAATATCCACAAATTAATTATAACATATGGCGTTAACAGCTGTAGTTGCTTTTTAATTATAATTCAAAATAAAGTATTGCATTAAAAACGAAATAAAGTAACTACACTTATTTAATAAAAAATTCTTATACTCTCATTTCTTCTAACCTAAGGGATGTCATTGCATATCTCCTTAAATATAATATTGGATTGTTAGCAATATATATTAAAAATAATGAAACTTGCCATAGTACTTTTCTTTGGCTTCACCTTAGTTGGGTAACAATATTAGTTATTTAGTAATTACGCCACTCACTGATTTGTTAAGAAAAGTGATTGTTACTGTGACTATTTGTAAGAGAAGCGATTGTTACTGTGATTACTTGTAGGAAAAGTGATGATTTGTTATCTGGTAAGGCGTAGATATTATTTTAATTTTAAGCCCTAAAGATCAATAGCTCCATCATTGTAAAATGTATGCACGAAATTCTACTACCTCAGTACGAGGTATGCGTGCCGGGCTAATTCTTAAATAAAAATTCTTCTTGACATGAACTCTCGTGGACGTTACAATATAAATATGTGGAAATAATTTAATATCGCATTTTAAGATACTTAAATTATTTACCGTGGTAGATATACTGAAACTTTTGTTCATCTTAATCGATTGAATTAAATCTATGTTGATTGGAGAAGATGATTTGGGGGTGCGGTCTAGATAAAAGATTATTTATTTATGCCGACGTTTCGACCTGCGTTTCAGGTCTTCATCAGGGAGGTTAGCAGGGAATCCTGGCTAAAACTGAGCTTAAAAACAGCAACTAAAATGTACAATAAAACAAAGCGATGTATGAATACGATAAAAATAAGGATCTAACTAAATAATATATCTTACAAAAATTCATATACATATACACACTTTTTTGTAACAAATTTCAATCATAATATAATGAATCGAGGTCATTAAGTGGAGTTAATGATTAAAACTAAAGCCAGATATGGTCATTTGAAGAATAAAAGCTAGTTATTGAATCAGTATTATTTTAAATTGTATTAGTAGATGGGTTGAACTATTTTGGTGACGTTATTGGTATTCTAAAAGCACAAAATGTATTTTTATTTTATTTTTTTTTTTGGCCTCTAAATCATAAAAAATATTTATGTAGCATCAATTTGTAGAAGATGCCGATAATGAAAATATCGTGTTATTGGTTGCGCTGTGCCCCTTTGTATCTTTTACAAATTAACATTATTTTCCAAATAACGATAAATCAGAATTTTGTGAATATATTTAAGCGGATAAATGAAATGAAAAAATAATTTTATTCTGGGACATATGTTCTCTTAGAATAAATACAGGGTTCTATGATTTTTGTCTCGAAAGCATTTAAAAGTTTCCAGTAAGTAAAATGAAATTACATTGGGATCTTGGCTTAACTATTGTTTATAATGTTGATCAATATATGCCTATTTATTTGTTCACAATGATGCGCAGGTTTGGTTATACAATAGGTGAAGGAATAGGTGTTGTTTAAAGGAAAGAATGGATGAGGTTTGGCGAATGGAGACGGGAAGAGAATTCCAGAAGGAGGTTGCACGTATGACGAAGGATTTGTTGAAGAAAGCGATTCTATAGGAGGGTATATATAAATTAATCGGTGGGGATCTGGTGTTTAATGAATGGATAGATGGACGAAGAGTGAGGAGATCAATGATATTGGTATGTTTTGGATTTTAAGAACTTGAAATAAGAAAACACCTATTGGTTGGATAAAGCCACTTCAACGCGGTATACTAGTGGGAGACTTGAGAGTGCCTTGGAAACACAAAGATAAATCTTACAAAGCAATGCATGAGTCTCTTCAGTCTCAACTTTAGACCTGCAGATAGTACTCCATAGATTAAGGAACTGTAGTCGAAGTGGGGGAACATGGGAGAGAGTACTATGAGCTGACGTCTGTTCAGAGGAATGGAATTATGGAATCTTAGAAATTGTTTGAGTACAGTTATCGATTTGCGTGTGCTTTGGGTGAATGTGAATGTGATTATTCCAGGAGAGGTGTTGGTCGAAGGTGACTCCGAGGTTTTTTTATTGTAGGATAGAAGTGAATCGATTGGTTGTTAAGGATGAGTAGGGGATAGTAAGGGAGGGAACGAAGGAAGCCCTTGGAACCAATAAGAATGGCCTTGGTTTTTTCAGCATTCAAGTTCGAATCATTGTTTAACACCCATGCGTTAATGCTATCAATATCTTCTTGAATCTTTTGGATGCCCTCAAGCATCTCGGAGGGATGGAAAGATAGATAGATTTGGGGATCATAAGTGGTATTGTGTGTGGTGAATGGAATCAGGAAGATCGTTAAAAGAAATGGAAAAAGGGGATGGTAAAAGTGAGGACCCCTGAGGAACACATTGTAAGATAACTGCTACGAAAGAAGATTATAAGAAACTACTTTTATTTATATTGCATTTACCTAGTTTTAATTTGAATGTTAATTAACATCTGCATATGTGATAGTTTATTTACATAGGATATGTAAAAACAAACTTGTATTAATTTATACTCGATATTTATATTTGAACAGTTCATGGCTTATTTAGTTTTTAAGAACATTTGTCTTACCAAGATTTTCTAAATCAATCTAAAATCGAATAATTCATCAGAAATAGAGTTGCAGGATAGAATAACTCATTTTTTTTCTTTTACAATATTGTATTTTATTTTCTCAATATGTAAAAAATGTTTTATAGTATTAGTTAAAAAAGTTTTTCATTAATTAGTTTGGAATGTATGTTTGTACGTTGGTGTAATAAGGAGACTGCTTCAATAATCTAAGTTTCCTCATCAGATCATTTTAGATAATAATATATAATTCCTTATGCTTCTATGTTTATATATATATATATATATCTTACGATTTGACTGGCAATGTAACTTAAAAATAAAAAATAAAAGGGATTAGGGCTGAGTGACGACACACATCTACTGAATAACTTACTTTATTATTACCCTTCTCTGGTATACATAAGGACAGGTTGTTGATAAACTTAAAGGTACTTAATCCTACTAGTACAAGGTTTCTATTATTATTTACAGGCTATATATACAGCTAACTTATATATAAATTTGTATTTAGGAGCTGCATTTTTTACATAAGTATAATAACTTACGAAATATTTAGACTCATCCTTTCCGTTTTATTGAAAAAACTATTCTGTTTTCACAGTTTAATGCTTATTTGCTTTTAGTACTTTTAAGATTCATAATACCTGTTCACTAATTCTAAGAGTTTTTTCCAGAAATTTTTTCATGTCTTTACTTTTAGTAAGTAAAGACGGAGAATAAATAAATAGTGTGATATTTTTCCTGATTTGTAATTTCATAAACATTTTTATATATTATGAAATATTTTGTGTTTATTATTTTTAATTATATTGAAGTACTAGAAAAGTAAAAATGTATGTATCTATAAATAATTGATGCATTATATATAATTATATATTAGATTGATTATTATTTAAAGATGTTTGAATATCTTGTGCTAGTTTAAACAATACTTCATTACCTAATATTATTTATTTTATTATATATTTTTTTAATCCGTGATTAGAAAACAACTTTATACAACATTCGTCATAATGGACTGTTTATTATTCACTTTTATTTCAATTTATATATTTTTTTACCTTCAAATACCGCTTGTGTCCAATCCTAACAATCCGAAATCCTAACGCTCCTTACTTTGTCACAAATAAAATCATCGATAAAGACGTTAATGTTCCATATTTAACCGATCTAGCCCGAACGAGATATCAATCTTTTCATTATACATTCCTTAAATACCCACTCCCACTAGTTTCTAACCTTGCTCCCATTGCCATTCCTGACGATCCTCCGAGGCGCCAGAAAAGAGGACGGCCTAGAGATCTTCTTGGGGTAGTTTCTTTACGAACCTTTTCATACAATTATAATCCAGCATCAAATTTACTGGATGTATTTTTATTTAAATATAGTTATAAATGGCAATAAATTAATAATTTTTTTTAAGTTTAATTATATTATTAATTATTCTGGAGTATAGATTATGAGTGTGATTTTATCAAATTGTTAATGAATAAGCCAAAAAGATAAAATAATTTGTTTGTCAGTCAGAATGGCCCAGTTATACCACTTGTGTGTCTTACCATTCTAGGGTTAAAATATTATCATTTTTCACTTAATGTAATAAAACTTCTTTGATCGAATATATGTCGCGAATTTCAATTCTTGATCAATTATAAACAAGTAGACTGAATTGGGTCATTAAGTGGGAAAACATAGATTCCTTTTCAATTAGTCAGTAGCGGAATGTGATCCCTCTATCCCTTTAAATATCATTGGAAGGCTGAGATGGAATTGGAGGAGGATAGCCTATCTATCTGATAACTATCTAATTCCAGCAACTGTAGAGTCTGCTTCTGTTAATGCTCTCCCAATACTATCTCCTGTTTCAACCCCCTTCCTCTCTGTTAGGTCCGATATGATTGGCTGGCTTTAGGATCAAAATTACAACTGATCGTAGTTCATAACATCATTTAGAATATAGGGATGTTTCTATTAAAAGAACATTTATGCTAAAAAAAAAAGTATTTCTTAGTTTCGAAACTAACTTATTTTTTAAATAATCTTCTCATGAGAGTAAAATCTTTAACAGGTTTGCTAATGTATGACAAAATTTGGGTCTCTCAAAAGATCTCATATATACTAAAATAAAATAAAATAAATAAATGAATGAAAAAAAAATCCCTCTTATAATATATACAAACAGAAGAATAAACAAAATGAACATAATCAAACTATGTGTATAAAAAAAAAATAATGATAAAATGATATAATCTCTAGTCACATTTACACTCTAATATACAATATTTACACAATCGACCTGAGGATCCCTGAGCCCACTCTATCCCCCACGTGTGAGGGGTGGAGCAGAGCTCAAAAGAGGTGCCTACTCAGTAATAAAAAACTTCATTAGTGTTTCTGTGACCAAAACTAATACATCTAGACGCCCAGCTGCATCAGATCCACACCATACGAACGGAATTGCGTCAGGACTTCATCGTTCACTGCCGCACCTTACCTCTAAGAGGTGCTCAATGAATTACCGCCTTCCTCCTGCTCGCTACGTAACTCTCGAAGAATCTCTACAGCTAAAAAAAGAACTCATATATTTCCTTCGATTAGGTGGCGAACACATTCCTCATCGGCATTGCAACCGCCCAACTCGGTCATCATAACCAGGGGAATGTAGGAAGCCGATAATTTTCTTAAGTGGTTATGCGAAGGTTGCAATTTTCATAGGAATAAAATTCTCCATAATATTCTTGTGTGTCACTTCAAAAGGTCTGTTTATTTTCTTTCATCACATTTTCGTATCAGATGTCCCACAACAAAATTACTGTCGTCATTCTTCTGTTGTTCACATATCCGCTTCAAACCTTGTCTAACCCTTGTCACTTTTCTCTGGGCAGCATTCCCTGTAGAAACAAATACCTAATTTCTCTGATATTAGATAAATTTAAAATTTTAAGCGGGCGGAATGGTGTGCTCTTTTACTATGAGGCTTATTGAAATCCTACCACAAATTCATAACCCGACTGGAACTGAGAAGCTCGTTCTTTAGAGGTTTACCTGTACCTATAAGGACACCTTATTCAACGCATTCGTGGCTCACCACGTAGTCCAAATGCTGGATATTGCAAACTGCAGGAATTTGTACTCTGCATCTAAAGGATTTCAACCGTCGGAATTAGTTATTGCTGACCGTACCTGCATAGTTGAAAACCAGAGATCAAACTAGTTCTCCTTAACCATGTCAGTGTCAATTTAAAATTTTTAACAAATTTTAGGCGGCCAACATATAGTCCACAAATCGATTATTGGAACATGTGATTTTTATTAAGTAGAAAACACAAAGCAACTACTCTCTGTTGTTTTTTATACTGTAAAATAGACCGACAACGTCTTAGTGCCTCATAGTGTGCACAGACATATCGTCTCCATTGTCTCCTCACTACACACTCGTAGTTGCCATTCTGGGCATCTGCGCCAGCTTAAATTAATTTAGCCACTGCGGGCGGACTACGTCGGCTCATCCTCCAAGAGAAAAAGGCGCCAGGACGTACGTCGATCTACCTCCACCAGAACATCCACTCCGGAAAACAACCACAACCAGAGCCCCATCAATCACCGGTGAAATAAGACTTTTTTTTCTTCTCTCTTTCGTTCACTTCACGTATTTTTGTAATAGTTTTAAGCTTTTTTTTTTTTTATAGTTTGTATATTTATATATATTGTTTGTTCCTTTTATTATGTTTACTTATTTGAAAATACAAAAACCTCACTGATAGAACGTTTAAAGTAAATCATAACCTAGCCTACTTATCTCTCTTTTCTCAGTCCGCCGGTGTTCCTCAAGGTAGTATCTTAGGTCCCATTCTTTATACGGTTTATACAGCTGATCATCCCAACCCACCCTAACACAGTCCTAACAACATACGCTGATGACACATATACATGTGTGAAAGTATACACTTTCTGTAAACAATGCACCAACTAATGCTGCAGTGTAAAAACTGGAGAATCAAAATAAATCCTGACAAATCCCACCAGATCACCTTTCCTCTCCGCCGTAAACCTCTGCTCTCCTGTCCTACAGTATCCTTTCTGTATATACTCCACTTACGCCTGTTGAACAGATTCGATACTTAGGACTCCATCTTGACAAGAGACTTACTTGGAATCCACACACAAGACTGAAACGAAAAGAAACTGCTCGTAGATTCCAATTGCTACAACACTTACTTCACAAACGCTCTAAACTTCCCATTCGCTACAAAAAAAAAAAAAAATAGTATACACTACGATAATCAGACCAATTTGGACACATGGAATTGAGCTCTGGGGCTCCACCAAACCATCAAATTCTTCCCACATCCAATCCAAAATCCTACGTAAAATCCTTGATGCTCCTTATTACGTTACAAATAAACTCATTCACAAAGACCTTAACAACCCATTCGTTGCAGATTCGACCCAAAACAGATATGCGTCTTTTCATTCCAAACTCCTTAACCATCCTAACCCATTAATTCTTAATCTTTCATCCTTAACAATCCCTGATAATACTCCGAGGCGTCTGAAAAGAAGATGGCAACGGGACCTTATAATTTAAATTAATATTTGAAGTACCACCAATGGGTGGTTCCTTCCCAATATTTCAAGTGTATAGGAAACATACAACATATTTACCTATTGTATTATTTTGTACAGTTGTAAATTACATTAAATAAATAAAAAATAAATAAATAAAATACAAAAATAACAAAATTCGGCTATTCTTTTCACTACTTCTCACGGTTGGGGTAGTAAAGGTTCCTTTTGAACCCCTACCCGCCGGAACAATAATTGTATCACATGATATAAGAATCTGCACACTAAATTGTCCCGGCCCAGATATTGAGAGTTACTGCACTACATTCTAATGGGATACCAGCTTTCAAATGGGCAACTGGTCACTATTTGCAAGAATGGATCATTCTTTATTCATGAAATTTATGTTTTTATTTTTAAACCACCTCCCTTCTGATGTCGCATTAAATTGCTGGTTTTTATATAAATTCAAATTGGTTTAAGAGCTGATATTCCATCATTACTTATAATAAGCCATCTGCCATTTTTTTCCGTGAAAGAGTAAGAATCTTTTAACAGAAAACATCTTATCCATGAAGTTAGAATATTTTCCTTGAATGTACCTAACTGTCAGCCAGCCCTCCAGCAACAACTTAATTTTATTTATTAAGTTCTTTGAAAGGCAATCTTTTCTTAGAAGTACTCTTGAGATTGTTTTAAACTTCAAAAGTAAGGGTTAATATCACTTTAGAGAGTAGGGAACCAAAAACCATGAGGCTTTATCATTTCAGAAGAATGTTTTTGAAATCGTTTCATATTAATAACAATAATAATTTATTTGTTTGTTTATGGGGCAGCTTCCGTACAAATCGAGTTAGCCTGTGAAATACATAAAATAAATAATCAATTGTGGTAGCTTTATAAAAATGGATAGTTAAGGGTCGTTTATATAAACTAATAAAAAACAATATACCCAAGCTGGGCTATCCACATTCGGTAAAATAAAACAATAAAAAATACGTTACTTTATGTTAAATAATATTAAAAAACCATAACCAAAACTACATATCCTATTGGGACGATAGGTATCCAGTTCTAAGCAAAAGGTTTTGTGTTTCATATATAAAAAAAATGTTAAGATCCAATCCTGAGCGTACAGAAAGTCATACAACTGATTTTGATTAATATTGCTTAGTTTCGGTATATATCGGATTCGGTTCTCATGATATGTGTTCGTTTCATAATACTATACAATTTCAAAAAATAAAAAAAAAATTATTCAAGTTACTATTTTGGCAAGAATAATCAAATTTATCTTGTATTGTACAGGTCATAAATATAAAACGTCATGAATTGAAATGGTTCGAATTTTTAAAAGATATTATTTTTATTTATTGTTAAATTTTGTCACACTAGGGGCAATTAGCCATCCTCTCCACCCATAAAATTCTAAAATATATTTCCCATATTCAATGATTCGAGCTCTGCCTCTTTCACTTTTTTATTACCTCCTTCTTGGTCATTTCTGATATTTGGGGATGTGGGAGGGGTAATATAACAGGATAACACCCTATTCTAATCATGGTGAAGAATCAATTTTTCATTTCGTGGGACCGCTACAGAAACAAAAGTCGACCCCCGACCTAGGGGCGATTGGCCCCACGCCTCCTCACTTTGCTAGGCCATTGTGAAGTAATGTCGAAGATGTCGAAGACCACGGTATAATCTAGTCAAAAGCTTATGTTTCTCTGATTAACGCCTTATCTATATTACAATAAGTCATTATTCCACATTTTATTTTTTCCCTTTTTACAGTCTAAACCTTTGTTGAACGAGGAGATTGATGTAACTTATTCGATGTTTCGTAAGAGATTAAGCAGATTTTAAAAGTTTTCTCTCGTCAGTTCTGAGAAGTATTTATTTTTGTTAAGCGGAAAAGTTTCCCTTTTTATAGCTTTGATCTTTTTAATTATTTTTTTTTACTTTCACTTACTTTAAAATGACAAATTTCGATTTTCGAGTTTTCGACGGAAATATACGTTTTAAGTTCTCCTGATTCCCTATAGTATTGTAAAAATGTCTTTGTGTATGTTTGTGAAAACGAAAAGTTGTTCAAAACTGAAATTACACTGTACACAATAATATCTAAAATGCATACTGAATTAAATATATGCAAGACAGTAGAAGTTTGCATATATATATACTGGTTCAGAATTTCATGCAGTCATGGCCCAACTCATTAAACCCTCTAATCACAGAATTTGTAAATTACACTAAAACTCCAACCAGTAAATATAAACACAAATCAATGATATTTATTCCATGCTATCCAATAAAACTCTTGTTCTATTTAAACTAAAGATTTATCGTGTTTACTTTAAGATTTACTGAATTTGAGAAAGTGAGCCCATATATTTAAATCATTCAATCATTTTTTATTTCGTGTTTAATTATTTTGTTGAATGAATATGTTTGCTTTAAATTTTTACTGATTTATCATCAATATTTTGCCACAATCCATTCACGATCGCCAGTTTTATACAAATGATTTATTACTACTATAGGATTAAAAGTGTTTTAAATAACTGCCTATATTAATAAAAATCTCTATAATTAATTTTTGAATTATGAAAATGACAATACCATTTAATAAAAATGAAAATCTTTCTACAATCGATACTTCGATACTTTTTTTTATATCCAATTCAGTTCGTATCATCTATTTTTTAAAAAAAATAATTTAGTGTTACAAAAAAATATTAAAGTGTTTTAAATAAATTATATTATATAAAATTGAAAATCTTTCCACGATTAATATTTATGTTTATGTCCAAACCAGTTCGTAACATCATTTTCTTTTCTTTTGTTTTTTAGAAATAATTTACAAAAAATATTAAAGTGATTTAAATAAATGGCATATTATAATTATGGCAATAAAATTTTATAAAAATTAAAGTCTTTTCATCAAACGATACTAATTTTTATATCTAATGCAGTTCCTATCATCTGTTTTTTTTTAAATTTTATTTATGATTCCATTCTATAAAAATGAAAATCTTTCTACAATCGATATTTATTTTTATATTCCATGTAGTTCCTATTACCTGTTTTTGTTTTTTTCCATGTAGTACCTGTAGGAACTACATGGAATATAAAAATAAATATCGATTGTAGAAAGATTTTCATTTTTATATTCTATGTAGTTCCTATTACCTGTTTTTTGTTTTGTTTTTTACAGATAATTTAATGTAACAAAAATATGAAAGTGTTTTTATATAAATATCATTTTTTTAAATTTAAAATTTAATGAATTTAATTAAAATAATGAAAATAAAAGATTTGCTAGAATTGAAGAATACAAACATTAAGACGACTGGTTATATCATTGAGGAAGAGCCTATGTTTAATTTAGCTTATCGCAGAGGCAGAATAGAGGTATTTCAAGAGAAGAATCTTAAACTGAACTTCCGCAACTTAATTATTCATTGTTCTACTTCCTCGGGACTTTGCTGATGAATTTACGTTTTTTTTTTTCATTTCGCCGTCCTATAACTTAACTGGTTTCATTCCTTCTTTGTTTCTTATACCTCGTTTAAAATACAAATTGTTACTGTCTCTTATTAGGACGATTTAGAAGAACGTTTTGAATAATGAAGGGATCATTATTATTTAAAAAAAAAATATTATATATCAAAAATTAATATAGACGTCGGAGCTTCAATACTACAATTTACTGATTGTGAGTGATTCTGCGAAAAACGTTATATTCGACCTGACCCATCCAACGAAATATTTTTATGAATATTTCCAATTTTTTCCCTCTTATTGTTTTCATACAGCCTTCCTAATGAGATCTGTCATGTTGGCACACTCAATTATAATTACTTTATAGATATTAATTCTTTAATAAAACAATGTTCCAGAGGACAGTGAAAACAACGCATTTCTGTCAACATTTTCTTTCCATTTCCATGCAAACACAGTATAATAAGTATGCATTATTTCTAAAAGAAGAAAAAATGAACAAAGTTTTGTGGTGAAAAAGTCATGTAGCAGTAGAATCTCTGTACCCAATAGGTATGTACAGCTTAACAGGGAATTAACAGTCTACTCAGAGCAACACTGTTTATTGCTTATGTGCAACTATCAGGATGAGGGAGTAGTTTCACACAGCACCAAAGAAGAGGGACAGATGCAAGATGAGGAAATAGGACATAATAGAAGAACCTGTCTTTAAAATCAATCAAAACCTGGATAGCTTACCAATCAACCACCAATTTTGTCTTAATCACGTATAATCAGTTGTGTTATAAATCATTTCAAGAATAGAGGTTTTATTTTCACTTACCATGCATAGTTTATATAAAATCCATTATGTATAGACCACTCCATTTATACTAGCAATACCTACAAATTACAATTAATTCGGGTAATATTTCCCAACATTTTATTCCGGGGAATATCTGAATTAAACACCCCAAGAACTTGTGTGTTCTTCCACAAACTGCTTTTGCATGTTCAGAAAAGCTATTAGATATGACAAACTGAGATACTATAGTGGATAACAGGAAAGTGATGTTCAATAAAACCAGAATACGCGTTTCTCAGTTGTCATAAGCATTGTCAAGAGCAGCCCTAAACTGAGATTATTAGACAGGCTCGTTTTATTACATCTTGTAGAATTGCCACACAGTGATGAAAACGAAAAAATGGAAACACTTTTTTCGTTGTTTTGGAAGGAGCTTTGGAAAAGACCAGGTTATTAAGGTCAGACCCAAGGCGCGTTGATTTATCGTGCAGTAATATCTAAACAGAAAATCATAGGAAAAAATAAACCAGTTGATGAAGACTGACGAAATTTAAATTTAATAAATATTTAATGAGAAATAATAAGTTAAAAATAATTAGTGAAGTAATGATATTATAGAGTAAAACAGCCAGGGTAGAAAAGTTTTTGAGAGTTGATAACGGGTTATTGATAATTGATAACGGATTACTGATGATTGATTGATCAATTAATAATTTTCAGCTAATAGGGAAATGCAGAAGAAGGACAAGTGCTTGGGACAAGAATTTTTTTTTATTTATTTATTTAATGTAATTTACAACTGTACAAAATAATACAATAAGTAAATATGTTGTATGTTTCATATACACTTGAAAATCTTGGGAAGGAACCACCCATTGGTGGTACTTCAAACATTAATTTAAATTAGAAGGTCCCGTGGCCATCTTCTTTTCAGACGTCTCGGAGGATTATCAGGGATTGTTAAGGATGAAGGATTAAGAATTAATGGGTTAGGATGGTTAAGGAGTTTGGAATAAAAAAAACGCATATCTGTTTTGGGCCAAATCTGCAACGAATGGGATGTTAAGGTCATTATGAATGAGTTTATTTGTAACGCCCCAGAGCTCAATTCCATGTGTCCAAATTGGTCTGATTATCGTAGTGTATACTATTTTTTTTGTAACGAATGGGAAGTTTAGAGCGTTTGTCAAGTAAGTGTTGTAGCAATCGGAATCTACGAGCAGTTTCTTGTCGTATCAGTCTTGTGTGTGGATTCCAAGAGACTTGTCAAGATGGAGTCCTAAGTATCGAATCTGTTCAACAGGCATTAGTGGAGTATTTAGAAAGGATACTGTAGGACAGGAGGACAGAGGTTTACGACGGAGAGTAAAGGTGATCTGGTGGGATTAGTCAGGATTTATTTTGATTCTCCAGTTTTTACACTGCAGCATTAGTTGGGTCGTTGTTCACAGAAAGTATACATAAGGAGCATCTAGGATTTGGACAAGAATTTGACGTTGACCGTTCGTAGCCGAGTGGATTAAAATTCTATCTTTGTCTGGCTCGTGATTGGAGCGGCGCCGGATTTTAAACTCGGCCTAAGGGTCACCTTTATTTCTGTGGCGGTCACACGGTGGAATAGCGTAACCTGCAGATAAACCCCCCTATGTTAGAAATGACCAGGAAGGTTGTCATAAACTAAAATAATAATAATTATTTAACGTTTTTCTTTGTTTTTGTGTTAGTTACTGATTAAAGTCTTAGTTTCTAGAGACAATTTATTTAGTCTTCCTTATTCTACATTTTAATTTATGCTTTCTTTTTTCAATAAGTGATATTAGTAATTGACCAAGAAAAAAATGTAATCGCCACTTCAAAAACTGAGATATTACGTATCAGGATAGTTGAAATCCAAAAATCAAATAAATTAAGGTTCCCACAACGATCCTCGGTTGTTTCGTTAAAAAATGACAGCCTATCAGGTTTTTCATATACCAAGATCTCTGTTTTTAAGTCTATACACAATAGCCTAAGAAGTCATTTTATATATATATATATATATATATATTATAGTGTTAAAGGTCTCTGATGATTTTGTTGAAGCTCTTGTTAAGTCTTAAAGTCTCAAATTATTCAGACCGCCGGGCTCCCACCAAATATTCGTAGCCCTCTTGAAACATCCAGTATCTATAAAGTCTTATCAGATACAATTAAGAGTTGATATAAGTCTAGAAATAGCTGAATATCAACTATAAAAACTGAAGGGATATTTTCCAATGGGAAAACGTAAATACTTTAACGTAAACTGTTACTTAAAATATGCAGTTTGCCAATTGTATGAGTTGAATAAACTTTCTTAATTTTTATAATTTCATACTTTCACAATAATTTTATATTCCGCATACAAATGAGCATGATTGCTTAAATTGCTTGAATTAAAGTTAAGAATGAAACATATCCAATTCGAAAGCTCTCGCAGGGGTAAAGTTTTTTTTTTATTCAGAATAAATCTCTGAGAAAAAGCAGAAAAACAAGTAATAAAGGAATGAAATATTTCTTTACTCGCAGTATAAAAAGTATATTTGAATTAGTGATTGAATTCTTAAAAAAACAAACATCTAAATTGGACCATTGCTAGTAGGAATCTTTAGCGTTTAAGTATTTTGATCGTTTTCCTGGAAAAAAAAGCGTTCACTTATTTTTAATTTTTCAAATCAATTGAAAAATTTACACACTCCTAAACATTTTAGGTTTCCTAATTAGTTTAGTTTTCAACTATTGTATTGAACGCTAACCCTGACTATTTCCTTCTAATTTTCATTCGGTTAATCATCTCTATGTAATATGATTAAAGATCTTTAATTGAAAGATAATTAAAATGCATACAAAGCTAACTTCGATAAAAGAAAGAGATTCAATATTAGCATAGGTACAGTAAAAAAATGTTCGTATTGGTCTTTATGGTAGGGGATGCTGTGCTTATATGACAGCCTAAAGTATCATATGGTTTCATGGTTCATAGTAGTCAGATGGTTGACAGTAGTAGTGGATGGTTATGCCATTTCCCCTAACATTAGTGAACTGCCCGTTGATAAAAAACAAAAAAAAAGTTCATAAAATGAATAAACAAAAGTTAGAGAATACCATCCTATTAGTTTTCATTCCCATTATTATTTAATAGTTGATAAAAATAAAAGATAGGAGAAAGTTTCATGAATTATTCGGAAATTCGTTGATCTTGAAATATAATATTTTTCAATTTATTTCTATAATTGGTTATTTCAAAAATCATGCTGTTCTAAGAGGATTGTTATTTTTTAACATTAGATAAAATAAACTATATATTTTTCCTATCCATCATTAGATAGTGTGATTTTATAGGACAAAGATTGTATGCAGAAGGTGTAAGAGGGCCTTTCATGATCTATTTTTGCAAGATATTCCCAAATGCCACTACTTTTTTACACATGTGAAATTTTATTTGATGTTATAAAGATTATAATTAAATGGAAGCGCGGTAGCACTGTGGTAAGGCATGGTGCTACTAACTCCAAGGACCCGGGTTCTAATCCAGCTGGGCGGAAAATTGTTTTCAGTTACACTCTATCTTGAGTCAACCCTGTGGGATTTGGAGGTCTCCTGGTTTCCATTTAACTTCAGAAATTGGGTAAAAATCTGGCGGTCGAGCTAGATTCTGACTAAATCATCTCTTGCATAACCGCTAGTCCTGTAACAGTAATTCTTAACCCATCATGGGTTGTAGCTGTACAGATTTTAATTTTGACTATAATTAAATAATGTTATATGAAATTTATTATATGAAATCTATCTTTTGACATAAAAGTTTTATATTATAATACGAAAAATGAAATTATTAGAAGTTCAACAATTCACAAAAACAAGGACTAAAAACAAAAAACAACTAACGTAATGGCGGTTGTTAGTAACCAAAACATTACCTTCACCGTGCTTGTATAACCGTATCATGGGAAAACCGACTTATAACGAAAGTGTTGCCGATCTGGGGAATGAAATAAAAATAACAGTTTTTATTCGTTTCGAACAACTATTTGTCTATCTTACACTTACCTCTAGTTGGCAGTAGATATGACGGTTGCTGCAATCCCTGTGTAACTGCTGTAAACAGTATCGCAGTTAGAAATGCGGTTATTGCACATAATTTAGAAATGTCGCAAATTATTATTTAACGTTTTTATTAAATAAAAAAAATACCACTACATCCCTTGAAGTGTCAGATGTTTAGTACTTTGTAAGGAAAAACTGTTACTTGAACAACGGTTGTAAAAGAAGGTAGAGTTCAAGATCAAACTAAATCACTAAAATTTCCACCCAATTAAGAGTACACAATTTGTAGGGAGCGGGTGTTCCGTAGAAGGGGAAACAAACAGAATTGACTCACGAATAATTAATTATCTATCACTGCCGGATTCGAACATGAGCTCTAGAGTTAGTAACAGCACCGTGCTCTTTATCTCAAGAAAACAGCAGAATAGCAATTATTAGATAATTATTTCACAATTAAACCTTTCTGAATTATATTATATTTATTCATTATATTTATTAATTATATTATATTTATTTAAATGAATGAATAATTATTTTTCATAATAATTACGAATTGTAATTTGATTAAGATTATTTATCTAAATTATAATTTAATGAATAATCATTATTATTATTATTAATAGAAATAATCCACTCTATTTTAAAATTGATGGAATGATTCAATAGTAAATAAACCTTGTATCCAAGACAATTTAATAATTAATAGTTTTCTTAATAATTAATTTTTCTCACCTCTATTCATAGGTACATACTGTTATATTAAAAGTTAATAATAATATATAGAGATTATCTTCATGTTCATAATATGAAATAATGTTCATTTTATCCAGATTCCAATTCGATATTGCACACAAAACGGAATATCCCCTCTTTTTCGCTTGATATAAATATGACCGTTGCAGATGGCACCAGTGCAGCACCTGTTACTGATTGCGTTTTACTGGTTGTACCTTTTTTTTTTCTTTTTGTATTGTGTGGTTTTCCTACAAAACCTAACTAAATAAACAATTTTCACACTGAATCACTAGATTATTAATGCTTTGAATAACTTATTTCTTAGAAATAAATCTAGATTATAAAATTTCGATCTAACATGGTTGAATATATCAATATCACGATAAATTTGAAATATAGTTTGTTAACGAGTATTTTCGCATACACCAACAATAAAATTAAATTGAGACTGTGACTGTTCTAGCGAGAAAAGTTGATAGTTTATGAGAAATTTGTCGTATCTCAAGATCGTCTTATTTCCTTTTTCCCAATGTGAGTTTGATAAATGGAAATAATTTTTTTTTTTAATTCGTCTAAAATATTTGTTCTTTTGGCTGAACCGATCATATGCAGCTGGAATAGAAGAGTATTTATAATTTAAAAAAGAAAAGTTAATTTTTTTCCAAACCTCTAAAGCCACTCTCATTTTGCTACCTTCCTCATACAATGGACAAACTCCTTGGGAAACTCATCTTGAAGCGCCTGCACATCATCCTAGATTCCGACCACATAATCCTAGAACACCAGTTTGGATTTTGGTTTTCATCCCACTCCACTATTCAGCAATGTTGTCTTGCCTGCATTGGGGCTTGGAATGTATTGCTGGTCTTTCCAAGATCCGTGAATTCCTAACCCCTACATATTTCATCATTATTCGTTCTTATTTTTCCGACAGGGTATTTAAAATAAATTATAATAGCGCTTATTCACCCCTCTTTTCTGAGTCTGCTGGTGTACATCAGGATAGTATCCTTGATCCTGTCCTTTACACAGTTTTTACAGCTGACATTCCAACCTATTCTAACACTATCCTCACCACGTATTTTGATGACACATGTCTATTGTCTATGTATAATGACCCTTCCATTGTATCTCTAACCTTCCAATCCTACATCACACCCTTTGAAGAATGGAAAATGTCAAAACTGGAGGATTAAAATAAATTCCAATAAATCCTACCAAATCACAATTACCCTTCATCGTAATCTCCCGACTTCTTGCCCCATCGTATCCTTTGATAATACCTCACTCATTCCGATCCATTACTTAGGACTACATACGGACAAGCAACTCGCATGAAATCCTCATACAAGTCAGAAAAGACTGCTCGTTGATTCTGAATATTAAAACATTTACAAGACAAACGGTCTAATCTTCCAATTCATTACAAAATTCTGATCTACATGACTATGATATGGTATTTCTGAACATACGGAGTTTTAAGCTTTGGAGGTTCACTAAATTATCGAATTCTACTCGTATTCAATTCTTATAGTCCAAAATCCTTCGTAAAATCATTACTACTCCATACTTAGTCACAAATCGTCATCCATCAGGACCTCAATGTTTTATATGTTGCGCTTTTGGCCAGAACCATATACAAATCCTTCCATGATTAACTTCCCAACAACCCAAACCCGCTTGTTTCTAACCTAGCTTATCCTTCATAAGTTGATAATCCTTCTAAGCATCCGAAAAGAAGATGCTCCCAAGATCTTCTTCTCTAAAAATGTTATTTGAGTTCTATCAATAGTTAGATCCTCCAAGTTTTTGTATCATGTTATTTTATAACTATTAGTAAATTTACTGTTATTATACATTTTATACAGTTGTAAATATCAATAAGTAAATTATAAAAAGCGTAAAAATGATTTTTGAGAAAAAAAGAAACATAATGATACTTCTAAATTATTAAAGAGGAATTCTGAAACGAGATAATAACAATAAACTCTGTTTTACTGACTCAAAGGAAATTTCTAAAAAAAAAATTGCAATGGTAAACTTTTTTCCGACTTGGTGAACTTTAAAGAGGAAGTGACTTTGACGCGCCTTCGAATAGGTTTGATCTTTGACCCACGGTTACTTTATTGCCCACGATCCTCCACCTGTATGCCAAACTTGCGGAACAGAACATACAGTTAAACATATTTTGACTAAATGCCGAGCTTATAACTACCTCTAACCTTTATATGGTATACCAGATGATCTCCATTCCATCTTGCAGGATAACAAACATACCATAGATAGACTTTTTGGGTTTCTGCATCATTCCAATCTCTACAATAAAATTTAATCAAATTTTACCTCAGGTTCCCATGTAGTAATAGTTTCAAATTTCAATATGATAATAATTATAATCGTAGCCATGAACCCAGTACAAGGGTGCAGCTTAAAAGTTTTAAATTACAAGTATAGCCTTCGCTATTTAGGAAATTAAGACAATAATGTTGGTACCTTCAATAATTAAAAAAAAAACTTTTTTCATAGTAGTACTGCAGGATATTTCAATGCCAACACATTATGATATGAAACGAGAATGTATGAGGGATTGGCCGAGAATGTATGTCGAAGTAATATACATTAGGGCATCTGTACAAAACCATCACTGTCACAATAGTTGGCAGCAGGCCATGCTGAAGACCATAACTTAACCATAACAGACCAGTTTGTTTGATCAGAGATGCATAGAGCTTATCAGGAAATTACAACTGAGAATAAAAAAAAAGAGTAGTTTGTCTATAACACAGCGAACAGTTTATGATCGGTTCAGCCAACAGGAAAACATATTTCAGACGAATATTCTTCTATCACTAAATAATTTTAATTAAAAAAAAAAAGAAATGAAGGAAAAATGAAAAAAATGAATAGAGAATATAATAGTTTTAGAAGGAAAATTTTAGAAGCAATATATATTTCTAAAAATAATTATTATACAGTAAATTTTTAAATACAGTTGAAAAAAACAGACAATATATTACAAATGTTTATGGACAATTACCATTTCCTTATATGTTCATTTTATTTAGAACTTCAAAACATTGGTTTGAAATTCTAAAAAAGATAAATATGGAGAAAATTGGTAATTGTCCATAAAATGTTTTGTAACATTAAGTAAGATTGTAAAAAAAAAGATAAATAAAAAAAATAAAGTTTTAGATTCAAGATGAATTAAGCTCTAAAATCTGTTGAAAAAATAATTCATATTACTTTCAAATAACATGTTGAAGGAAGGTTTTGATGATAGAGAATACTCTGATTTGTATCATATAAAAAAAAACAACTATAAATGACAATATAAATAATTGTAAGTACATATTTATTAAAATATACTGCTTAATTAATAATATTTATTGATCAATATATTTGTTTTTAAACATAAGTGATTAGGAAAATTAGCCTGTAATAGGGAGTAAAAAATGTAATAATTTGAACAATTCAGTTGTAAGGTATATTATTAGAAATATAGTGTTATTTGTTGAGTGAATTGTAAGAAAAAGATATGAATATTTTAAGATCTACTTGGTTATGACCAAAGGGCTGAAACGTCGGTGAAAAAAAAGCAAAGTTGAGAGATATGAATCAAAATATATTTATGATTTAAGTTATCTAGTCCCTAGCAGCAACTATCTAACCCTGATGTTTACAAGAGAGATACTTCCGGATTTGCCAGGGCTCATCACTCTTCAAATTTCGCAGCAGAAACTGGGGTTCCGCAGGGATCTAAACTAGCGTCTTTATTAAACACTTTGTATATCTCTGACCACAATGGAGCACACCCTCACGGCCACATATGCTGACGATACAACTATTTTAGCCAAGCATGGCGACCCAGCACAAGCTTCACCACAATTACAAATATATCTAGCTCACATCCATCAATGGTGTATCAAATGTTAAACAGCGATAAATATTAAGAAATCAATGGAAATAACTTTTTTTCTCCATCGTGGTCTATGTCCTCTTGTTTTTCTAAACGAACGAAGTTTAACCCGGACACACACAGTAATATTCCTTGGACTGGCATTGGACGACTTACATGGACCTCCCACATAAAAATAACAAAACAATTATTATTATTTCATCTTTTAAATAAACGATCAAAATTACAACTTTTGGAAAAACTAAAGATTTATACTAACCTTCTTAGACCAATTTGGACTTACGGTGCACAAATTTATGGATATGCCAAAAAAACTAACTTACTGAAACTGCATCAATTTCAATCAAAATTACTAAGACTGAGAGGGCTCCCCCCTACATAAGTAAAAAGTACGAACAACTATTAAATCACTAGATACTAGACTACGTTTACGAAGGAGCTGGAATAGGGACCTCTTAAATTTCAATTTTAATAAAGAGGTATCATTGGATGACCTTAACCTTCATACCTTCATGACATTGTTTTTTTTTCTGTACAACATCTCATTCGTTTTCTGCATAAACGCTATTTACAGTTGTGAATATAATAAATAAAGTAAAAAAAAAGTTATCTAATCACAGAGAAAAAATTAATATATAAAATAATAATGAACTAATCGGAATAAAGTAAATACAATAATTTTATGCTCTGCTACTGGCAATATGATGTAGTAACAATTTATATCTGTCATGAAAAACTCTAAAGAACAAACTTTTGTAATAAAATGCAAATATGATTCTTTTGAGCTCCCATTCTTTGTCTGATAAGGTAATACCATGAGGATATATCTTACCATAAGAAAGCATTTGTTATTAAGTCTTGTCTTGGTATAATACGACCACCTTAAGGAAAAGTATTACAGTTAAAAAAGAAAAAAAAATACGAAGTCTTATCTTTCTCTATTCTCAAGGGACCCTTGAAAATGTTATTATTTAAATGTCCAGGAGTGGGTAACTTCAGACAGAATACATCCACCAACTTTATTATCATTTGCTCTGCTCTTTCGGGACTTGTTTCCTCCAGTATTTCGCATTCACTCCAGCTTTTGCTCCTATTTTATTGCATAATTTTGAGATAAGTTCATCAAAAGTAGCAATTTTTCTTTGGTCTCATTTCTCTTTCGTACCTGACACCAAACTTAAAATTTGTCTTATTAGCTTTAAGAAAAGTTTCAATTTTAGTTCATTTATGAATAATTTAAAATGAATGCAATTGCCTTCATTGTTTAAAAAGGAAAGAGAAACATGGGGTATTTATCCGATATACCTGAGAAGAAAATAGATTTTCCCAAACTGTTGGAAAACCGTAGCTATATCTGAAAGCGAATAGTAGTAGAGAGAATAATTTGACCATATAGTGTGATACCGGGAAAGTAAATTTTGTAATTACCTGTAATATAAATATTGTTTAAATAGTGTTTTAGTGGTATTTTTTTTATAAATCATTACTAATAATTAGCAATTATGGATTGTAAAAGATCTGGAAGTCCCGGTGTGATTGTATGTGTATATGAAGCATTTAGAGGTCGGGTGAGAGAGAGTATGCTTTTTTTTTTAAACAAATGTATTACATTAATTTAAATATTCAGTAAAAGCATATGTTGTACTTAGCGATGAGTTCCAGAGGAGTTTTATTTATTAATTGAGTTTTTGAGCATTTAGTCAATAACTCTGAGAGAACCGCTAGATTTCAGATTATTTCTTAACATATAAGGAGAAATTAAAGTTTAATAAAAATAGTGGAATAAAGCATCCTTTTGTGTTTGAAAAGAGATAAGACCGTTTCTTTCTGAACGCGAAAAACATAAAAATTCCACTGAAAAAAAAGCAAAAGTACTCGATAAACATTCTCAACGTATGTTGGTTTCAAAATTACACATTAGCAATTTATATGTAATTAATAGTTTCATGGCGTTTAATTGGTATTATATATTCTAAAAAATTTCATTCTGTTACAAAAATTAAATGATTTTTTTTATTCAGCTAAATGAGAAACCGCATTAACATTGTTTAACAATATTTAAATTTATAACACATGTTGCGGTGACATCGGGGGTTCGAAAAATGAACTTACTGAGCCTACCATTCAAAATGATGAATATAATTACCAATAAATAATATTATATTTAATGGTTATACGTGTAAAAAACGAAACAAGAAAAAAACTCCAAATAGCAGCGTTAATTAAGTCGTTATATCCAATTAAAAACAAAATAATTATATTATTTCTTGAACTGAGAAAAAAAGTAAGTATAAAAGTGCTTTTTATTACTCACTATTTACAGACCAAAAGGAAAAAAAATGAACTAATAAAAAATAAAAATTACTTAAAGCTGAAGAAATATATATGTAAAAATTAATTATTTGAAATTAAAATTAATTGTTACTATAAAATTTTTATATGTTTTGCATAAATGCTACAATTTATTTTTTTTTTAAAGTAACTTTATTTTAGCTGGAGTGAGATCCGTCGTCTTACGATGAGCATTGAATATAGGCTGTAGTAAACTATGTTGTTATGTACCACTGTGTACTAGGCCATAAAAAAAGAAGACGATCGAACGCACCCCAACTATTTGTACATTGCTGCAAGTGACGATCGATTGCCAGGGAAGCTTAGCCCTTAAGTTCCTAGCCTTAGGCCGTAATACACATATTGTATACGGGCTTAATTCTAATATTGTATTCAATGCAACAAATGAACAGTGTCTATATATTTTTATGTGGAAGAAAGTTAAAAGTTGTAATTATCTTCCACATAAAAATATATATATACAAATTGCAGTTGCTTCATTTTGAAAACATAAAAATAAATTTTGAGTCATGACAGTCTTCTTTCAAACCGACGACATGTACACATTAATCTTTTTCTTTACACACGGTGACCACAAAACATGTGATTAAAAAAAATATGATAGATTACAAATTACTTTAAATTGTCTTTAAACATTAAACATTGCTCTTCGCCTCGAAATTTTACAACAAATATTTCAATGCTTTCACCCAACTCAGCAACTTCTCCCCTCCCCCCATCTCATTCCTCTTAAAACCTTCAACCTCAGGCCTGGGGACTGAACACCTACTTCTTCCAAAAAATATGTAAACTGCTTGACCCTGTCCCAACGTTGAGTGAGTGGTACTTTATTTAAGATAGACACAAAGAAAACATAGGTGGTAACCGATCATGGAAGGGATGAAAGTTACGGTTAGGGTGATCAGGATCGTTCAAGATAGAATTTAGGGATTCAGACTAATATTTTTAATGAAGCTTCCCAAAGCGCTCTAAAATGAGGTGGACCTAGGAGGAATAAATCGCATGGCAACCTTTATATTATTGCTTTATTTTTCAATATCTTTATCATTAAAAAACAATTTAGCTACTTTTGGACTCCAACAATGTTACTCCTGTCATCAAAGTAAATACTTCTACTAGTTCTTCGTCGAGCGAAAAATCTTAAAGAGCTACCAGAAAGTAATGTTCGTGACTAACTTTAAATCAAGTACCATGGTTGAAATGTAGGCTCAACATCATTCACTTAGTGAATCTAACTACATTAAGTAAATGAACATTCCTTTATCCAGCTAATAAACCACATCAATATTCAAGAATAATGAACTTGCGGGATAACAATTGGGGCATTTGGCGGTAAAACATGGTAATTATTTTTTTTATTTGAAGTTTATGGTATCAACTTTTTTTTTCTTAATTTTTAACGCTTCCATAAATTGTAAAAAGAATCTGTAGGAAATTTATTTTCTTAAGAGAATAATGTTGATAGTAATTTAAAGCAAAAAACTATCGGTTGAAAAAAGAATATTGTAATTAACAAACATTTAACAGTTTTATTAAATACCTAGTACTACTTCTTTTAGTTATAAGCATGCAGAAATATAATTTTATTAACTCGAATTTTTTGAAAATCAATTGTTCCAAAATTGGGGTAAAGTTGGAAATCAGTATAAGTCGAGTCTAGTATCAATTTTTAGCAAATTCTTTCTGCAAGCATTCGTTTGTGCATGCTCAAATATGTTCGAACCGCGCCTCTGATTTGGCCCAATGTCGTAGGAAAGTTTAGGAATAATATAAGCATAGTCTATTATAAATTTTAACTAATTCTATCCACAATTTTTCTTTACTCACGCAAAAATGTAAATATTCTTGATGCCAATATATGCAAAACTAATACTCCCTCTCAAAAACCAATGGTTATTAATTTTGAAAATATTTATACATCTTAACAGGAAGATAATTGGTATCTCAGCGTGTCTGTGCTATACCAATCTGTTAAACGGATTAGCTAATATTGCTGCTTCTTAAAAAAAAAAAAAAAATATTGAAAACCCAGTAGGCAACAGCTAGTGCGCAATGGGGTCAAAACGTAAGCTGTAGATCACCCAGGTAAAAAGAGTATTGTAATTGCATCAAATTATGTATGTGCAATTTATAACGAATTTACTCATTTTAAAGAATAAAATTTAAGTAAAAGGTAGGACTAACATTTTTTTCTCCATACTCAGAGAATTTTAAAATGAATATAAATTGCATTTTAATGTTATATGGCTCTGGTTGACAGAAATAGACTCATCATCAAAATAAATCATGAAGTGCTCTAAGGATTTTGATAAAACTCGTTTAAAGTCTTATACTTAAATATTTTTGCATATAACATATATTTCCGTGTAAAAATAAGAAAAAAGTGATGACTAAAAAAAAAATTTAGTTTTGTATAATTAAAATAGTATACGTTTTATGGTAAATATTTTATATATTTATTTTAAAGGTTTATTTTAAATTGGACCATTATTAGCCATTTTTTTGGGGGGGGGGGGACATATCAGCTACTCACTGTAAGACTTATTAAATTTTAGAACAAGGCATATTGGACAATAAAATCTCTATCGGACTAATATTTGTTCGGCAGATAGGAATTATTGCATTATTTTTAGCTGAATGAGTGGTGAGCAAAGTCTTTTGGATATACATTCCAGATATATCCTCTTTTCTGTCATTTTATCCCATCTTTATCCACACAATTGCTTTTTAGAAATTTAGATATTTATCGAGAATCGTTTGACTTCTTATTCCGACGCATCAGATTACTAAACTTATTTCCTTTCTACAAGATTATAAAAGATGGAATATCCCGAGGCGGAGATTCCACAAGGATTGGGTTTCAAGTCCCTTGTGTAAACCTTTTTTATCTTTACCGCTTACTTAGGCTTTAGGCATTTGATTGTTCGCTTTTGATCCCATTCTCTCAAGCTTCTTAGGTTTCAGGTTTAGTTTTTCATTTAGAACATTGCAATTTTTTTTTATCTCAGTAAGGAATGGGTTCTAAATAATGTAGAGGTAGGTTATTATATTATATTTAACGTCTTAATATTTATTTAATTTCAAAACTTGTAATAATTCCCTATGAAATTAAGAAATACTTGAAAATTCATACTTGATTTAGATTAAAAGATTAATATTCGTAATTTTTATTTCTTTTTCCGTATATTCTCTTCATACAACCCTTTTCTTTTAATCACTATGACAATTATAAATATTTATTAGTCGAAAATAACCTATTATCAACATCAACATTTTCAATTTAATTACAAAGCAATTAACAAAAGTCCGGTATTTGTATTAGAAAAAAATATTACTTTATTATAATATCGGAAAATATTACTTTAACATATTTTTCGAAATATAAATTACTTCCAATATATTTTTTCTAAAATTATTCTCTTCCTTATGAATTACTTTTACATCCTCACATATTAACCTACTGAAATTTATATTCCGTTTAATTGTGTAAAGCTGTAAAATAATATCAATGCATTAAAAGTATATATTTTTATAAGTAGCTATTTTATAAAAAAATTGAAAGAAACAATTATCGTATTAATTTAATAAATATTTTTGTATTAAAGATTATTGACTCGGGTAATTATCCTACATTGTAATAAACTTTTTTAGTGAATTTGAAAAATAATACAAAAATTATAAGGTTTGTTTGAAGAAATATTAGAGTATTATGGCCGTGTTAAATTATATGAAAAATTTAGTTAATTTTAGCCTAGCGGCAGAAACGTCGGAAACGTAATAAAGTATTTGAGAGTATAGGATCAAAATAATTTGTGGTTTAATTATAGTTAACCGCTCTCAAGCAATTAATGAAAATGTATTCTATCACAACAAAATATCTTTATTTTAATTCCTTCTAAAGTATAAATCCTATTTTTCTTACTATATAAACAGTGTTGAGGTGATATTTTGTTATAGGGTAAAGAACAAATATACTCCTTTGAAAATTTTAATTCCTCTGAATCAATTTAAATTTATACATTTTTTATCATGTACAGAAATTATTTTATAATTTGAGCAGTTTTATTTTATTATATTTTTTTATATCGATTCGTATTTTTATTTATGCATATTATGATACAATTTTTTTTATTATTGTAAATTTATATGATATGAATAATTGAACACTTAAACTTATTGCCCTTAACTATATTAATTCTCTTCTATAAATACAATAAAATGAAATTTAAAAAATAGTTCAATCAATCCTATTTCTTGCTCTTTCAAATTATTTATGTTCATATGTATGTTTATGTTCACCGATATTAAAGGTAATAATATAGTCTCAGCTAAAAACTTGATATGCTTTTAATTAAGAAATGTTATTTTAATTTCTCTGTTCGAGACTGGTTTGGTTTCTCAATTATAATGAAATATATTTCTTTGTTCTCAATATTGGGAATAAATTAAGAATGTTGAGACTATGTGGATACATTTTATAATAATTGAACAAATATTATTTTCATTCTTTTAAAATAAGTAGATTTTAACTACTAAAAATTATATTTTATAATTTAAATTTTTTATAATTTACTACTATAATGATGGGGAAATGTATTGCAAATGCTGGCACTAAATTCTCCACTGTAGACCGTGTAGAAGCAGTAAATCAAAGAAATACTGGGACCATTATTATTCAATTTCTAGGCGTCATACATTCCATATCAGTGTCAGACTTTATTTCCTATATTCACTGAAAATACAGTCACTCCTAACTTTATATAAAAACCTCTATAAGCATACTTTACTAAGGAAAAGCGTAGTTCACTCTTACTCCTCAACTATCAATCATTCTCAAATTGTTACAAATTTGAAATAAATGACTTATGATATACACGTGTGATTTTTTTTCTTGAATCTATTTTAAATGGTTTTATTTATTAATTTCAATTCGAATTATCGAATATTTTATGTTTTGACTATTTATACATACTAGGTCTGATATTTTAGGTCTTTTGATTTTATTGTTTAATTTTATTTTCTTAACTGGACAAACAAATAACTTGCAACCCTCATTATCCTATTACAACACATACAAGACAAACAGTCTAAACTTCCAATCTATTACAAAAGACTGATCTACATGACTATACTCATGTACTATATGACTCTGGACATACGGAGTTGAGCATTAGAGCGCTACTAAACCTTCGAATTCCTCTAGTATCCAATCCTTACAATCCAAAGTGATTCGTAAAATCCTCAATTCTCAAAAACCGGGTTAAATTTTGAACATAGAAATAAAAATTATCTAGTTAGCTGCTACTTGATTTCACATACAAGTTGGAGTTTAGCTCGAAAAGAGATGTTCTCTGAAAATCGATACCTTTTGTCCGGCTTAATGAAAGAATCGATCGTCTCTTGAACAAACATAAAGAGACAGAAGAAGAGATAAATGATGGCCGAGAAGTTCTTCAGCTTGGCCATTACTGCTGGAGGGGACAATAAAAAGAAGCCATCTGGTACCCTCCTCAGTCGAGTGACGTTTACACAAGTCTCGGATTAAGATTTTTCTAACGGCGGTAAATAATACATTTTATTCGATGTTTTTCTTTCTGTCTGGCAAAATATATGTTTAAAATATTTGATTGTGTATTTTTTTTTTATAACAATCTAAAACTATTTCACCGAGAAAAACAAACATTATTTTGTTTTTTCCTAAATAGTTAAAAAAAATAAACAAAATAATATTGATGTGATGAATGGAGAAAATTTAAATGAAAAGAAAATATATCGGATTATAATGTGAATCAAAAAAATTGACGATCTCAATGATACTTAATGTGCTATTATACAGAAAATTTATGAAAATATAAATAAAAAGGATCTCGAAACATGAACATAACAATTCTTATGAACTTTCCTGTGCAAAGTTATTTATTTATTGAAATTTTCAAATGTAAAAAAAAATATACAGTAAGTAAATTTTATGAAAGTTACAAAACACCTGATACTCCTGGGAAGAAACCTCCATACTCACGTTTGGAGATTTTCATCGTTATGAATTGTTTAGGTTATAATAAATTAATGAATGTGTTTTTAGACTATTTTATTAATGATCTGTAAACATCAACATTCATATTAAATGTTGTTCAAAGTAACTACTTTATATTAAAACAGATGCCGCGCCCGTTCTAATGATCATGGAAATCATTTTGGGCAAAATTTAATATGAATGTTAATGTCCAGAGTTCATCAATAAAGTAGTTGTCACACGTACTAATATTTATTATATAATTCATAACAATGAAAATCTTCACACAGGAATTTCTTCTAAACAGAGCTTTACCGCACATAATTTTTCATAGGATTTTTTAAAAATTTATGATAACCCACTAGTTTCTAACGTTGCTTCCTCTTCCATTCCTGGCAATCCTCCGAGGCGCCTGAAAAGAAGATTGCCTCGTGACCTTATATTGTAAACTGTTTTTAGAGTTCTACTACTTGGTAGTTTCTCTAAATCCTGTATCATATCATTATGTCCTTATTATCAAATTTACTTGTATTTTTTATACAGTTGTAAATATCAATAAATAAATTTTTAAAAAATATGATATTATTTATGATAGCATTAGTAACCATACAACAGGTAGCTTCAGTTGGTATGTGGACATAAGAATAACCCTATGCTGTTAAAAAGTCTAATAGGGAATGCTTATTATATGTGGTTTACAAGTTGTTTAAATAAATAAAATAATAATATCTCTAATAACTCAAAATCTATCATCTAGAACATTATATCTGCTCATTTGAAAGACCATTGTATAAATAAACCAAAAAAATTGGAAGTGTATTAACCCTAGCAGCACCAAGGTAGTATTCATTACGGCCTACTCCAAGGGGGGGGGGGCTCGCCGAGCCCTACACTTCCCAAGACGACCTCCACAAACCCTCACTTGATTTTAACCCTTATATCATTAATTTTCCTTTTATGGTAAACTTACTCTTTTGAAATATAATAATTTCTTCTTACTTCTGTAAATAAGATGGTAGAATAAGGATTATTTAAAAAAAAAAAAATAAGGACCTAAGATTTCTATATGCTTTATTATGAAAATGTTTTAATTTGGAATTAAAAAAGAATAAGAATACATGATACAACAAAAACCTAGGGTCGCTGAAACTTTAATTATTTTCAATTTCATGAATATTTTAAAACAAAAAATAATTCTATTGTCTGAACTTAGGTATAAGAATAAAATGTTTATGTTTACAAATGCTCATCACTAGATTCAGCAGGTTCACATGTGTCAACTCTTTTCAAAACAACTAAAAAACCAAAGAAACATATCAGTCCGAAAATATTTTTAAGTAAAAAAAACTGAGGAAAACAGACCAGTAGTGAGAGTATGGGCGAGCTGGTGCACTTCCGTGAGCAGCCAATCAGAAGCCAGCATTTTGATGAACCTCAGGTCCCTTCCCTGCACCAAGGGGGGCTCCACCCGCCCTCATCTCATTTTTCTAACACAAATAATTTTTTGTACTCTTCCTCCTTATCAAATATTTTTCAAATCAATTCCAACATGTTGGTAGATAAATTTTAGGTAAATAGATTTTTTTCCTTGTCTGTGAAAAATATTTTGAGAGCAGTATTAAAAAAAATCGGAAGTGAGGGCTCGGCGAGCCCCCCCCCCCCCCTTGGTGCTGCTAGGGTTAAAATCATATTTAGTTTATTCCCATTACCGCTTGCGCAGTGTGGGGTTTCGATTTGTTGAGTCTGGACCAAGATGTCTCGTACTTGGATCATCTACGGACCATCTCTTACTCCAGTCCTTATTCCGCCTCCTGAGCGCCTGCTTAACACTCTTATCCCAGGAAATGCGCGGGTTTCCTCTTGGCCTTCTTCACTCCACTCGAGTCTTATACATCTTCCTGGGAATTATTTCCTGGTCCATTCTAAGGTGTCCGAGCCACCTTTGGTTGTGATCCTCTAGGATGCTCTCAGCCGGTTTGACTCCGAGACTAGTCTGTGTAGTGATGTCCCATACTCTATTCCGTCGTGTCCTTCCTTCCACCCTACGAAGGTAACGTATCTCCATGAATTGGATCCGGCTCTTGCGTTTCGAGATGAGGGTTCACTATTCGGAAGAGTTGGCAAGAAAATAGGAAGGAACGTTGATTTGTAGATCATAATTTTAGTGTTTCTCATCATCTCCCTTTTACTCAGGAAACACCTTCGAAGCAAATTAAATACTCTTCCAGCTGCACCGATTCTTTGAGAAACTTCCTCATCAACGTAGCCGCTTTCGTTGAGATGAGCACCTGGACATTTGAAATTATCGACCTGCTATAGTTTTTCTCCGTTCGTTCTTATCACCCTCATTATTCTCCGAGGATTCTTAACTATCCTCGTTCAAGTGGCCCTTCCGTATCAATTTTCATGTTTATGCCATTTCCATTTAAAGAAAATTTATGTTGTATTGCAGGTCTGGGTCATTGGAAGCCAGCAAAACCAGGGAAGTGTATTAGTAAAGATAAAATGTATTAGAATTAGAATTATATTGTAGAGAGAGAAAGAAATACTTTATTCATTCATGCTGCCCAAATACATCGGGTTGCTACATTACACAGCATACTGATCAATCCGTGACTGGACAAATATAAGTTACATATTTTTACATGATATAATGTAATAGATGGATAACATTTTTTTCTTCTTTCACAGTTTTCTTTTACAATTAATACAAGTCTACAAACTAAAAAAAAAAAAAGGAATAAATCGAAAAACTTGTATTTCGATTTATTCCTTTTTTTTCTTTCCCTTCTATTTCACAACCTCTATTTCATTTGATCAACAAATTCCCCTGTATAACAAATATTAAAATATTTAAAATAATAAAAAATAATAACTAAAACAACAAATAAGATATGCGATGCATGCATGCCATCCCACTTCTGGATAAACTCCCTCACTCATTAATTTCTATGCATGTGGTGGTATATGATTCCCAGGGAGTCAAGTATTATATTCTCTGTCATCCTAGCCACGTCCTGGACTTCGACCCCGCGCTCCTCCATGAAGCTCCTAGTTGCGCTGGGAATCGTTCCACGGGCTCCGAACCAGAGGCCTCTCACGCTGAAGTCTCGTTTTCCGAAGCCCTCACGGAACTTCTCCTTGAGGAAAGGGATAGATACGTAGATTTCCTTATTTTCCCTATCTACCTTATTTTCCTGGTCAAGGTAGTTATTTTCATATCTCACGGTGGGATCCAGAATGATTGCCGACTTCCCCTTCTTAGGGAAAGCAGCAATATCCGCATATCAAAGGGTAAATCGTATAAAGATTTATATTATATAGATTTATATAGATTATATTAGTTATTTTATGAATAGTAAATGTATTTCCATATGAATTTCAGATTGTATTTAGTTATTTGATAACCAACTTCATGACCATATCATGTAATAAAAATGGAATTATGTTATTTTCATGCAAACCATTGTCATGAATTTTAACAGGAAACGACGATTTCTTTAAACACATTCTCTATATTATGTAGAATATAACAAAAAAAAATATATAAAATCTATCATTTAATTTTACAGGGAAATGGAACCCTATTACTTTTAAACTGATGTAAATAATAAACGTGGTAGGTAATAAAAAAAGCAACTATTTTAATTTTGTTGAAATAAAATACTCTACTGATAGCTTTTATTTGTTGTTTAAAACCAATTAAGGCTGTAATTTCAATCCCTAGATTGTTCTAAATTCATCTTAAAACTTTTATAGTTGTGTATTTATACATTTGTCCCAATTAAGAGTAATGGTTTTCGTGTTAAATATGGTTATATGCTATATTTAAAAAAATAAAACCGAATGTTGAAAAAAATAGAATAACATTTTAAACGCTGGCTTATTGTGTACCTTTGTGATTTTAAAATCAGATTGTGAAAATCCAAATACGTATTTCTCTGCACTCGTAGAGGGAAAAGGAGGACTACAGAAGTTTCTACGATTTTCTACTCCCTTTTTTTTTCTAAAGCGAAGTTATCCGTTGTCACATCTTCGGTGTTTCGAGTAAACAAGAAATTTACAATTAAAAGTGATATTAACTTTTTATTTACAAACATAATTTGAGCTACTTAAAGATCTCTGAGTGGTGTGAGGTTTTTTAAACTTTAGAAAGAAAAAATAAACGTTAAAGACATGTTGCTAAACGGTGAATAACAAGGAGAGAAATAAAAATAAAAAACAACGTCTGATTAATTTTCTAATGAGCCTTTCATCGGAAGGTATAGTCTTTCCTTCACCTCCTTTCGCACTCTCACTCGAGATGAAGAATCCTTAGCAATACCAACCTCTTGATGTCATTGTGACGAGATTATCATTTTATGAGCAAGGGTGCCCATGTTGATAGTAGTACTAATAAACATAGATTAATAACAATAAGGTTTGGTTCGGTGTTCAAAAAAACTCTTTTTCTCAGCGGATTGAGTATGTATAGTTACATAAATAAGGTTTATGGCATTAGCTTTCAGAAAAAATAATCATAGTTGAAAAAAACAAATAAACATCGTTTCATCAAAATAATTTTTTCTGGCTATCTAATGTACTTGTAACGAAGAGATCCTAGGATCAGTTAATAAACAAGTATTCTGTACCAATTAATTAAATCAGAAGATCGAACCATTGATTCAGAACTTTACAGTGATCAGTTTAACAGAATTTAAGACCCAGCAATAGAAAACGGAATTCAGGTTTTGTTCCGACATGACAACATCCAAATTGCCAAATTACACGAAAGGATAAATTAGATTAATAAAAACTAGATAAAAATTATTTTCCACCATATCCTGTATATAGACAGTCTGGTCTTATTTTTCCCAAAGTCAACTGTTCTCTATCTTCAAGTAATAACTTTTAATTTCCTGTTAAGGTTTAAAATTGGGCCACAGAATTTTTCTGGTTAAAACCGAAATATTTGTCAAAAATGCCTGAGCTCGAGGTGAATCTTTAGACTCCCGGAACCCCAAAACTCAAAGTTTGAAAAAAAGAGGACTACATTTTTCCTGTTTATTAGAAAAATTTATTAATGGAAATACTAAACCAAGATGTGTGAAAAGTATAAAATTACTATATTCTTCAAATTATGTAGTTATAGATAATTCTTTATGTATATATAAATAGGGGGAAGCGGTAGTAGCGTGGCATCGCGCCAGTCTTCCAACCCCAATGGTTGTCAGATCAAATTCCGGCCCCATCCGGGCTTTTTTCAAGCATAAAATAATGCAAAACTCACTCACAACCTCCCTCCACGCTCAGCGGAGAAGGGGTTGAGTTAAAGTAAAAAAAAAGAATAATAATGATAAAAGAAAAAACAAATAATAAACAATAAATTGCTCCTTAGACACCTCGTTATTTTTTTTCACTTGGAAATAACGAAAACCCCGAAACATTATAACTAAAATATACCCCTATATAAACAATTATCGAATTATGACCACTGGCGAATACCTTTACATGTAGATAACAGAAAACCTAGGGGTGTTACCTCCCACCTGTCGAATTATCGTAATATTAAGTGAACATAAGAAAAAAAAATAAAAAACATAGGCAAATTAACAAGTTGAAAGCATTGTACATCCATACGAAAAAACTGCAAAAGTTTAATAATAGGAAGAAATATGGATACACAGAATAAAAAAGAATTCTTATCAATTAATAAAACAATTAAAACTTATTGGTTGACTTAACCTTATTAACTTAATTAACATCATTATATAAAAGAGTATAAAATCGAATATAAAATAAAATTTAGTTCGAACCCCACGTAGTCTTTGGGTGTACTCCTCGCAGAACACAAGGTTGTCCGATATTTCCTTTCCGGTCACCGTCTCACCTTCCCCAGAAGTATGAAGATGACACCTGCCACAACTCTCCTACCAGGACGTGCTAAAGAAACGTTGCTACGCACTCCACTATATCCCCACTGTTAAAGCCCAAAATTTTGGTTTCTATTTAGGTTAATTTTGTTTTGACAACTTTCCAAGTGACTTTTAATTTTGTTAGTTGTAAGTTTATGTTTATTCATTTATTTTTATTTTTTTTTTTAACTATAAGTAATTTTAATTTTGTAAACAAAAATAAGGGATATAAGGAGGTTCTACGTTTATAAATACATTGCGGAGGTGTAACACGTGCGGAACAATACCGAAGGCGGTGGCACCAGTTCCTATATAACCGCGGATAAGGCAGTTGGCAGTGAAGATTTAGATAGCACTGGAGCGATGTCAGTTGGCATTGGCACGGCGTAAGAAGAGAGACGCACTGCTTCACGGACGCTCCACCGCCATTGTTTTGTTGACTCTTGTTTGTTGGAGCTATTGGAACCTTTTCACCCACTCACCGGCAGTCACCACTGTTCAGTCTACAGTTTTTTGGAGTCGTCGGGTTGCCCGGTAACCTCTCTCTCACCAGCTCGCCAGCGGTCATCCTGGTCAACCAACTCTAGACTTGTGATGTTGTTGTGATATGCGCATATCAACCCCACGCCCATCTGTGAGTGACTTTATGTTCTTCCTTCAAGTTTCATATTTTCTTTTTTTTGCTTTAATTAACTTATTATTTCTATTGTAAATAGAATTTTTTTTTGTTTATGTATGTATCAAACTATGTTTATCATTTTTACTCCACGATTCACTATCTTTTTTGTAACAACATAACAGTTCATTTTTTTGTTTATATTTTAATTAATTAAATCTTTGTATCACTTGGAAAGTTATATTTTTATTATTTCATTTTCTCAATTATTATATTTTTTATGTGATATTTATTTCAGGTCCTCCGTTATTTTTTTTGTTTATTTTATCTCGAACCAGCGAACATTTACCCTCTGGGGAAGAGGTCGGTTTTCACATACGAAACACCCCTCGCCCCAACACCCACTTCTAGTATTAATGACAGTCCATTGAAGTAGAACACCATAATTTTGAAAAACAAAACATACACGATAAAATTTCTCATTTGGTGATATATCGGTCCAAACAGTAAAGACATAGGGCCTGATAAACTATTAACACTTCACATTGAACAATCGTAACGTGTTCCAAAATCAAACTCTCACATCCCACACTTCACAAAACCAAAACCCACTCGTCTGAGCATATCGCTAGTGTTTTTTTTTTTAATTTGACAACCATCACACCTCTTGTCTACTCAGATCTAGCCAGTGTTTTTATTTCACCATGACAATCGTAACACTCCTTGTCTACGCAGATATCACCAGTGTTTTTATTTCACCATGGCAACTGTAACACCATTTAGTTGATAAGGTTTGGGACTCCTTATTCTAACGAATGAAAACAATTTATAATATATTAGAATAAATTTTTATTTAAATTATATTTGATTGTAATTTTCAATATAATCACCGCCGATGATGTCCGTAATGCATTCCCGCTTCTCGTTTCAGTCGTGCAGGTGTTGTATCGCGATATCTGTAAGGCACAGATAAGCTATTTGTGGATTGTACGTATAAATGAAAGGAAACCTAACCTTTTTATAACGCGTACAACAAGCATTGGTTCCCCTTATTGTGGGGAGCTACAACTTTACTTTCCCTATCCCTCTGCTATACTCTACTATCTTTACGATACTTACTTCAGTGTAGTATAAAAGATTATATTTAATTTTTTTTTTCCTTTTGTGAATCTTGAGAACATTCCTACGAAATGAAAACAGTAAACAACATTAATAACTTATTATACCAGAAAATAACAGCAATAAAATAGTTGGTCTAATCAGGACTTTGTTTACCGGTCTGAGTGTAAAGTTCAATAAAAAATGTTTGTTTTATCTTCTCTATTATTGGCCCAATTAGATGTTTTGGAGGTTATTAATGCAATTATCTCTCAAAGAAGTATCTAAAATGGTCAAGAGAATACACTGTTTTCGCGTTATTCCAAAAACAAATGGAAAAACTAACGCGTTTTCTTACGTAACAGCTTAAATTCTTTTAAACACATGAGAAAAAAGTTTACTATATATTTGATATTTATAGTCTCATTTTGATGATTTAGAAATTCAGGAAAAACACACCGTTCTTTTCTTTTCATTGAAATTTTATTTATTTTTATGAATGGGTGTAACGTTAAATCGAGTGATTAAATAAAATTATTATAAGAAAAAAATATATCAGATATTATAAAGGAAGATTTATTTCTATTCTAAATATTTTTTGATTTATTAATAATATTGCTCAGACAGCTGCGATCACTAGCAGGAGCAACCAGCATATATTACAGTCTCTAGTAATTGTTTTAATGAAATATATTGCTAGTACTACACGTCTGTTGTTGGTGCAGAAGGCATTTGGCCAGCCTACGTGCGACTCCGACACATTTTCTTCATTGCTTCGTCCTTCCAGTCTCAGGAGCTCTTACTTTTACAAGACACGTAAAACGTATCGAGTGAAGGCGAATTCACTAAAATCTCTCCTCATTCCCAGCTGGACAGAGGTTAGAGTTGTTGGTTATAAATACGTTTTACGTAGATATATTTTTGTAGACATAGATGTATTTTTTGTACTCATAGTGCATTTTATCAATTATTTGATAATTTAATAGACTATATTAAATAACATGTACTATTTTTTTATTATAAATAATTATAGATCAATGGTCACCATTTACGTAATTATACTTAGAATAAAGACAATATGCATTTTATAGATTTCTGTAGTATATTCGTATGTATATATATTTCAGTTCTATTTACTTTTTGGTTTCTAAACTGGATATTTTAATTTAAAATTTCTTTTATAAGTGTTTTTGTGAATTAATTCTTACAGTAAATGACGTTTTTTAATAATTTATTTGTTTTGTTTATTTTTATCTACACTATTTTGCAATATATTATTTTATCGTTTTATTTCCAACTCAAAACTATCTCTCCCGCACGCACTTTACCTTGGCAAGAGGAAAGTATATACTTTAATAGATATTAAACCTCTAAGATAAGGTAACAGTAAGTTTAATATTGCAATTGACCATTACTTATATTACAGGAGAAGCAGAATAAGCAATACAAAATTTATCATATGAATATTCTATAAGATGTTGAAACTTTTTTGTGAGACCTTAATGTTTTTAGCCTAGTCTATTTATCTATTTTTAAAATCATATATATTAAAACTGAAAGTAAATGATTGTATTGTTACTTTGATATTGATATACTGTTTTATATTCCACTACAATTCTCAATTAATATAACCAATATTAATATGCTGAGCTAAATTAGAGCGGGTTCAAGTGAATTACTTAATATTCACCTCGAGCAATTAACTATTAGCAAACTGTCATCGGCTCACAGCTACTAACTTGTTCAAACAACTAGACGTTAGGGAATGCAGTAACGTACCGCTTACATTAACAGAACAATCAGGAATATTAAAAAATAGTTAACACAGCAATATATTTTAATGTATTCATAAATAAATACTGGTAATGGAACATACCATTATACTGCAATATATAAAATTTTAGGGGTGTTAACGGTATATTTAATATTAATTTGTAAATATTGGTTAATAGGCGTTTTTTTTTTCATTTAATTACATTTTTATTTTCTATTGTCGTTAGAAGTGTGTTTTTATTTTAAAAGAAGCTGTATTTAATACTTTTGTTGTGATGTTTATATGTTTGAATAAGGCTAGGATGGATTATTTTGCCTTTTTAAGACTATATTATTAACAATACAACAATAGTTGGTTAGATATCGTCCACCTGACCCTGTCAGCGCATACAGACATGGGCCCACCAACGTTTGAATAATGGGACTTTAAAATATCTTCTCTAACCTTTCGGAGCGGATAATACTCTATATTATCTCTTCAGGACTCATCTCGTCACTGACCCATTGAATCCTTCAGTAGTATTTTATTTTGTATTTGTTTGTTTTTTTTCATTGGCGCGACAGACCGTGCCAGCCTCGCGGCGATGTACTTAAGAAATACATCGCGCGTTTCCTGACATGGTTTTCATAGGGTGGGTCCGTCACTCCCACGCCTATTTTTGTGAGTGCCACCCATTGGCCCTTACAAATGCCCGGGTGAGATTTTGCTTGAAAAAATCCCGGATAGGGCTGGGCTCGAACTCGCAATCTATGGGTTGGCAGACAGGCGCGTTACCACGCTGCTACCATCACCCCGTTTTTGTTAAGCTTTCCTTCAGAAAGACATCGTCAATTTGAGGTGGCTTTAAGAAGGTCTATTATTTTATTTATTATCTTAAACTTTCTTGAGCCTGGTAAATTAAGTTTAAATAAATAAAATTTTATCCATTTTAGTTTCAAAACGTTTTTATTCCATTTTAAGTCCGACATTTCGGCCAATCCGGCCACCCTTAGGGACTATCTATTACAAACTACTGTTATTACACACCTGATCTTCACCAATTCCAAAAAATATAACAATATTATTTATAATTTATCTTACCCTTAGACATTTTTAGAATTAAATCATTTAAAAAAAACAACTTCATGCAGGCTATTCTGCCCTAGTCAATCCAACTAATTACCCTATGAGACATTAAAACATTAGGGAATCATATATTTTCGTTAATTAGCATCAATTAGATTATGTCTAATTTCCTAATTATTCAATTTTCACATTAAAATAAAAATAAAAATTATCTTAGTCACTTTCTTTGTTAAAATTTATCACAACAATATTTGTAACCTTCTCTACTCTCAGGTCAAGCATTGAAATTATTTATTACAACTATATGTTGGTTAAATTTCCTCCTTATTTTATTATTAAAATTCTTATCAAGATTATAATTATCAATATTAAATTTATCCCATATTTTTCATAAATTGATTGTAGTTAATATATCTGCATAATATTGGTTCAGATTTCTCATGTCTGTTTGAAAATTCACTGTATAATTAATATTTTCGAATATGTAAATGGATTCCTGTATTTTTCTTTTGAATGTAATATTTTCTTATCATAATATTTTCAAAATCAAAAGTGCGCTGGTTTTTGGTTGCATAATGCACTAGTGCTGTATTATTTAGATTTTTCTTATAAAAGAAATTATAATTTATTGATATTTGTGCTGCAACACCAGAATCTGTCTATTAAGCAGATTTTTCTATAACAGTTTTATGGAAACCGGCGAATAAATTGAATAGAGACACCAGATATTTTATTTCACAATTATATATTGTTATTTGCCACTACACACTAAATAGATATAATAAGCAATAAGTAATATAATAAGCAATTGTTTAAATCAATAATCAATTAATTTAATAAAATGAATAATGTACTTTTAATTTTACTCATATTCATTTATAACAAACTTTCAATTATATTCAAATTATTCATATGCATCCCCAAATCTATTGGGGATGCATATGAATAATTCAATCCAAGGGCCTGCTAGTTTTTAATAAATTTAAGTATTTTTTTTCAAAATAGACTGATTGTGCAAAATTTTATACAGTCGGACATAAATACCTAATTATATCCAGTACAATATTATAAAAATACTTTTCCATTTAACCAATGTTTTATAGCAATAATTAAAACAAGGTATAACTAATAATACAATACAAAAATTATCTATGATAAATAAATGTTACACTAAAACATGTAAAGAAAGTCGTTTGAGTGAGACATAAATATTTTATTGGTTTTAATTCACTGCTATAGTAGGTTATAAAATAAACAATTGAGTAATTGATTGAATAATTTTTATTTTATAATTCCATCTAAAGTTGTTGAGGATCGATGGATGAAATTAATTGAACTTCCAGGAACATTTGAATTTGGCAAGTTAATAAGTCTTTGAAACTCTTACCCGGAAAGTTTGGAATAATTCACTTATTCATTGGAACTGCTCGAGTTTATTTTTTTTTTTTTGTGTATTTGTATAAATAACTTTTACTAACATTCCATGTAAATGGCATATACAGAGGAACCAGTCCATTAGATTAATTAATTAATATGTGTTGGCCAAATATGGTCGAATTTTAATTAACTTTGAGTAAACTTGAAATATATTACTGTCTACTGAAATAAATATGAGTTTACTCATATTCATATGTTTTATTTATCTGCGACAAAATATATAGTATATGCATATAATGATTTTTTTTACAAGATCGTTTATCCATCGTATGTTATCAATAAAGAAAGATTGTCCGATTGTCGTAAAAAAAGAAACTCAAATACTGGGCTGTATCGGAGCTAATAACATGAAACTAAAAACTAAGAATAGCGTAGGATAAGATGGCATAAAATATAATGTAAAATATTTTAGGACTATACAATGTAAAAAAAAAATGTTATTCTGGAATAGTGGCATATCTGAGGAAAAAGAAAAATTTATTTTATTTTATTCCAAAGATAGTACTGTAAACTGGTGTTACTTTCAAACTGAGGTCGTCCTACAGAGTTTCCATAGGATTTTAAGAAATGATGTTAATAAAATTAACATAATTTTATGAAAAACTCTGTTGAATCGCTCAAACACAAAATAAAAATGTAAGATGTGTCACTAAAGAAGTAAAGTAGTGATATGTGAAATTTTTTCTTCTTCATATACTTACTTAACCTTTTTTTTTTTTTTTTGTTTAATTGGATCGTTCCATTTTGTTTAACGGCGCAAAACTTCTCTGGGTCATCAACTCCGTTTTGTTTTCTATCTTTTAGTTTTTCTGCATCCATTATTATAATCGACATTACTCCGCCTTTTTTATTATGCTCTTAATAGTTATTTCCGATTTGTGAACATTTTATTTTTAATTTACTCGGCTCATGTTTAGATAATTGTTCTTTATAATAAATCTTTTACATTTGAGTGTCCTACCATAGTTTTCTTTATTTTTCATGTTATTTTATATACTTTCCCCGTTCACAATATTTTTAGTTTATCATTTTTCTTTTTTTAGTAATAACTCCAATTTTATTATGTTTTTACTGTAACTGTGAATCAACCCTGTGGGTTTGGGAGCCCTCCGGTCCACCCAGCCTAATAATGTAAGTACCCTTAATCGGGTAAAAATTTGGCGGTCGAGCGTGATTCTGACCAAATCCCCTACTTGCAAAACCTTTGGTCTAGTACCGCACTCAAGACCCTGCAAGGTTTGTAGTGGTACAAAATTAATTTAGTTTTGTATCAACTTATTTATAAAAAAAAAAAAATTATTCAACTCTTAATATAAGTATAAATTGGACTTATGGACTCCTTCATGCTTTGTTTTTGCCATTTCCTGCCTCTAAATTATTATTTTTTTCATGATATCTTCATATAAATATTTTAGCGCACTGAATTTATAATTAATTATAAGGAATGAAAGAATAAGAGAAGAACTTCAGATCCCTCAGTAAAATCAGTGATTGAACAACGACAGCACCGATGGTACAGACACGTCTGTAGTATGGAGGAAGACAGAGTACCAAGAAAATGTATGGAGGAGAGGCCGACTGGTAGAAGACCACAAGACAGACCTAGAAGGAGCTATATGGAACATATCCATTGGCTTGGCCTGGAAAGAGGAAAAACGCAGGCTCAGATGAAGATGCTTGCCATGGATCGAGATGTGGGAACCAGGTGGTTAGAGGTTTCTCCACGCTGAAATGCACTTAAGGAGGATGAGAAAGAAGTAGAAGAATTTATAATTACTATATTTTTAGATTTCTGTATCTTTTTTTAACCCTGTTGAAGCCCTGCCAAGTGGGACAAAATGTTGGTCCTTAATAAATAGCTTCTTTACTGTTAAGAGTTGATTTTTATTTCTTCCTTCATTAATGATTTTTATTATTAATTCATTAAAAAAAAATCAAAGAGGAATATTAACAAAGGTAAAAGTTTTCGATAATAAAGGAGATTCACAATGATTGGAGCCCAAGGATGAAGCATGGAAGGAGTGATTAGAAGGAGAAGTAAGGACTGTAAATCAGATGATCCCATTTGCAGGTGTGGGGGTTAATTAACCACCTACCTGATCCTACAACCCCTCTTGCACCTCGCCCCTTAATCAGGGTTCATCCCCTCATATCTCAGCAGTAATTATTTGAAATGTTCGTTCAGCTCTTCTATGTAGTCCTATCAATCTAGATTACATCTGGCCTCCCTTAACTAAGGCAACTGTCTTCCGTAATCTCAGCGCTGTGTGGACTAGCACTTTGTTAAAAGGTTATTTATGAAGGTAATAGCACTTAAACCTGTGGAATCATACAGCTAATGACATAAATAAATAAATAATTGACCGAAACCCGGATTTTTTTGCAGTAATAAACCTCAGAATATGCAATCATAACCTGAAATATAAGGTTTAAAATTTTCAAATACACAATAGGTTCTGAATAAAGAAAGAAATAGGAGAAGAGATTATTTCAATTTTTAATTTATTTTCTTCATAAACCAAAATATGTAAATAACTAAAATAGCTAATAAACACGCTTTCTATACTAAACTATCAAAAAAATAAAAACTTAAATTAGAGATAGAAAATAAAAACAACAATAATTGGATTTTTTAAAATATCTTAATTGAAATTTACAACTGTAGATAACAAGACATTCAGAAAATTAGATTTAAGCTTGCGATGGAGTGATACAGGGGTCAACACTAACTACCAATCGGTTGCACTTTAATAACGTTTTTACATGACAACAAGATAAGGTAAGAAGATAGATGACGGTATGGAGTAGATTGAAGAAAGATAGCCCAGGGCCTGTTTCACAATGAAAGCTGATAGTATTAGTTCATAGTACAAGGATAGAAACTAATGTGGTAATAATACTAATACTTATTTTTTTCATGATAGGGAGGACTTGCTATTATGCTATTGAGATTTAATCGGGATACCAGGATAATCGCTGAAGGAAATTATCCAAAAATAATTTAATTAATTAATTATATATTGAGTCCTAAAAATTATTATCATGATTGGATTCTTTTCCAAAGGCTATTTGTCTGTTTACCAGTTTACCAATTAAATACCTTTATATTTATAAAATGTTATTACCATTAATTATATAGTATAATAAAAGGTGGTATATTGGATTATATAATAGTATATATATAAACTACATAAAGAGATTAACTATTTATTTACAATTTATTACTATAATTAAAATGATTCAAATGTATCAGATAAAGGTTCCCATAAAATATAGATTATTACATTATTACTTATTGGTTAATTTTATACTTATAGCTGCTGATGCCGTGGGATGTAGTGCCGTAGGTGTCGTTCATAAGGGATGTCCAGGTCTCGTGGCCCTTCTCACGACTTTGTCTGGTCGAAGTGCATCTTCTAAGCCTGCCTCCTGACTGTGGTCCTCACCCGTCTAAGCCTTCCTGTTGACTGTCTCCGTCTGGATCTTCTAGATTTCCTCTGTATTTTTCTCCCACTTCCCTTTTGGGGCGTTACCTTATTTTTGAATCTCCTCTTTCATTGGGTGTCCCCCTCCTCAGGGCCGAGAATGTGTAAAAAAGTTTGACATGTCCAGGAACCTGGACACCTGGTTAATTTGATTCTGGTCCCTCATCACAACCTGTCATTTTGTGTTTGACACTTAAAAGTTAGCCAATCTAATTTTTTCAGGGGCCTCTGGTAATGTGACAAACTTAACACAGTTGTTTTCATATCCGGAGACGCTAAAAGCTTCGCAGAAGAATACCCTGACCAGGTATAGGGGCAGATGACAAACATCTTAATAATACCCAGGATTGTCAACAGGTCAATACATAGCAGACTATTAGTGACATTATAGAAATTAAAAAATACTAAAGTACTAGTTACTATTGTACAAGTCTGTGTAATTGAATGAAGATAAATCCTCAAGACTAATAGTATTAGTTTGTACTTTATTATGAAACAGGCCCTAGGTGGCGGTCAATAAAGGTACCAAAGTAGTAAAAGAAAATTATTTATTATTCAACCAATGTTTCACCCCATTAAGCAGGGCTTCGACAGTTTTCATTTTTGTTTCAATCTGACAGGTAGTCCTATCTTTGTTTATTTGTGATTTTTATTAATTTTATTAATGTTTCCTTTTACTTGCTACTATAGATCACGTTTACCATATTAATAACTGGTTTTAACGAGTTTTTTTTACAATTTATTACTCTAGTACTGTATTTGGAATTCTATTACATCTGGCTGTATCTATTAGTACAAGTAACTAGTTTATAGTCATCCTATATCTTCTTCCTTAAATTATTGTTCTATATTTTATAAACAAAACAAAATATTATTTTTTTAAATGTTCTCTGAATACTTATTTTAATGTTTTGTCAATCTTACAGTTTTTGTATCTTGTTTTTCATTTAGCCCTGATGAAGCCCTCTAAAGTGGAGCGAAACAATAGTTAACAATAAATAGTTTGTTTTTTTACTATTTTGATACCTTTATAGACCGCCATCCGGACTACCTTCCTACATCAATTATTATTTAGATAATACAACTCAACATATCTAAATTTAACATTCTCTTTATATAAAAGTAGCACAGAAGGTACTGATGTTCAGATTAGACTGTTTTGAAGGAATCGCAGACCATTTTTCAGAAGCTCCTTGGGTTCTCTTATTGACACAATTCACGGCAGTGGGCTTTTAATTTTTCAATGGCACTCTATTAGTCGGCAGTTAGCTATGGGAGAGTTGGAATTATTCAACACTTTCTACTTCGACTCTTGAACTTGCCTCAGGGTGAGTTATATATGAGCAAATATACACCTCGCTCCTTCTACTCTATTTCCATTATCCTTACATTAAATATATCAGCTGGGATAATAATTTTCTAAACTTCAAAATGATGTGCACAAAAAGAAATCAGGTTTGACTGCATTGATATGTACATATGAAAAAAATCTTATAGACAGCCTAACCTCTAATTATGGAGCAGGTAGCCCAATGGTAAGGCTCCGAGGACTCGAGTTCGAATCCGGATGTGGCTGGTGATTATTTTCTGTTTCATTTTAGCCATGAGTGAGCACAGTTAGTTGGTGAGCCTTTTGGGGTCCCTCAGCCTCATGAAGTGTACTTTAATTGGGTAAAACCTTGAGGGCAAGCCTGATTTTTATTTTCATCGACACATTACACTCTCATTAAACTTTAGAACAAAATCGTCGATAGTATTTCTAATACTAACAAAACTCTCATTTGGTATATATTTAAAGAAAATTTATAAATAAAAAATGGCTAGTTATTAAACGTCAATATTACGACCCATAACTTACTTTACACCCCTCATTCTAAATGTATAAATGAGTATGTTGATCCTTCATGTTTTTATTGTTACATGTTTCATGTTATAATACCACTTACGTCCTTTTCACTCAAATTAAGCAACTAATATATCAGAATCTAATTTTTCGAAAATCTTTAAATCTGTATTATTTAAAAATGATTAAATTGATTTCTAGCATGTTTTTTTTGAACTAAAAGCGAAAATGAAATTAAAACAGTATTACATCTCTTAAGGTGTAATACTATATTTTAATATAGTATAAATTTTAAACTTTCTATTTCTTATTATTTCAATAGTAATCCAGAACAACCAATTATTATAAAATACAATAATTACTTCTTCCTATTAACAAAACCAGAATATTTAGTGGCATAATATTTCTCCATTATCTTAATTTTCCATTCATGTAGAAATTTTAATTTTTTTTATATCATTACCACAAAGGTATTTTTGCACTACTACTACTACTACTACTTCTATATTATATATCTCAACAGTATATTTTATGTTCTATTTTCCATATATACGGCGGACATTGTAGGGCATAAAAACAGAAAAGCATCCGACTCTGCATATGCCGAAGACATCGCCATCTATAGCAGTAGTGTCAGAGCCGCTACAGCACTGGGCCACGTCGAAACTGTATGTAGGGATATCACGCAGAAACTTCGGAACATTGACATCAATGTCCTGGCAATCTAAGACTGACTGCGTGATATTTGCTCTGCAGAAGGGGAAAAGTCCACGGAGGCACATCAAGTTCTTTGACTCGCTGAAAAGTAACATCAACCCGCTGTTCAGGCAACTCATACCATCTTCAGCTCCAATAAGGTGGCAACAATGCATGTTGCAGGACCAAACATAATAAGTGTGCGACAGAGACATGCATATTGAAGTTAATTAGTTAATTAATTGAGGTTAAGTTGATTTTTAGCTATAGGACAAAGACAATACTCAAGCTCATCACACTATTTCATAAACAGCTTAACTACAGTACAAGGGGCTATATCGGAAAGTTATACATTTATATGTGTGTGCTCTTATTTCCTTTGTTTTCTTTCAGATTAAGGGTTTCTGGAATAAAAAAAAAGGTTTACACTGAAATAAAATTAAAAAAATGTTAACTGTTGCCATTTACTGTACAAAGACATTATTGATTAACAACAAAGTATAAGAACTATGAAACGTATAGAAAAAAATATCAATACCAATAATATATAGAAAATATTATAATTTTAATGATAAAAAATGTGTATGTTTTATAAATAAATATCTTGTGCAATACCTGCATCATAAATTTCATATACCACCCTAACTACGCACCCAATTTTAGTGTAGATTTGTGGGATCATATTGAAGTTATAGTTATTTATTTATTTTTTTATTTAAAATAATGTTTTGCGAGGTCAGATTACGGTATATATATTTGTTTTTTCCTGCCAGGATATAAGCGGTTAATAAAAGATAAGAAGCTATAATGCAATAGTCTCAGATTTTACTGTTAGAATCGGTTATTGCTCTTTTTCCTTTTTTTCCACTACTTTTTTATTTATAAAATTCTTTATTATTTTGTATGTATCGGTTGTTAATTATTGCTAATTTTTTTTTAAATAAACAAAATTTAAGGTACTCTAGTTAATTTTTTTTTAATTTCACCAGGCAGTTGCCACTTCATAATGCCGTGTACATATGTTTTATTAAAGTTCCACTTAGAAAGATATTTTAGTTTCATTATTTAAAGAAAATTTAAAGTTTTTTTTTTTTTGTTTTTTAACAGAAGTGTAGAAATAAATGGGCTCATTATGTCCCCACTACGGTCAGAAATTCTCACTCATGAAAATTTAATATTTTCGTGGTGACTACTGTACACAGATGACACATAAGTTGCATATGCTAATCCTATGTTAAGTTTTAAGGTCTAATTGTGCACAGGCAACTGCCCTCATCGGCAACATATGTTCCCGCATCGGACATTTGGCAAATTCTCCAGCTGGGGTGGAACTTCCTCAACTAAAGGCGATATTATCTATTAAGAGTTCAAATGATTAATTAGTAATTGAGGACAATGCGGGTTCACTTTATTTAGTTGATATTATGTGCTATCACAATTAATGTTTATTTTCAAGAATTCACGTCAGCATTCAAATTTACAGCGAATATTATTATAAAAAAAAAAAAAATAACCCATGTTACCTTTATATTATTAACATAATTTTAATTTCTTTTAAGTGCTATTACCAAATTGATTAAAATTATTCTAATAAATATTTTACCAATATAGAGCAGGCGCTATTTTTATTAACCTATTTATTTGTTGATTTGTATTAGAATATTTATTTATTTTTTAAATTTAGTTATTTGATTTAATAATTTAATTTTTTTAAACCTATTTATTCGTTTTTAACTTATTTATCTTTTAATTTAGTTAATAGTTTTTAAATTATTTTTTTAACTTACTACTACATCATTAATTTTATTTTTCAGTATTTCTAAACTTTTATTTAAGTATTACTTCGGTTTTTTTAATTTTTAGTGTACATTTTGAAAGTTTTAAATTTAAATATAAATAATCTATATAAAGTTCTAAAGAATTTGATTTGTTAAAACTATATTTTTTCAGGAATTTGTTTTATACCTTTTTCATCCCGACTTCTTTCCTCTTTATAGCATCTGAAAAATTCGGGCTCCTGTGATCATTATCAAGTTTTACAAATAAAAATATTTACAATCTGTTATACAATTAACATACAGTTACAATCAACAAAGTTTATACTGCACATTAATAAAAAAAAATTACACATTTACATCTAAAAAATTCAGTTTTTAAATATATATATACATTCACTTGTCTAATTCATAACCATTTACACATAAAAAACGTTTTTGAGATTAAGCCAAAATAACTTATAAATTATTGTTCTTATTTTTTTACCCTTACATCATTAATAATTTGTGGGGATATGTCATTTTAAATTGAAAATCATTTTTATATATTCCAAAATGAATTAAAGTCCATTTTTTTTAAAGATTATTTTTTATTAGTACTGTTTTCAAACAATATTTTACCTAAAAACCAATTGAAAATAATTTTTATTCAAGTGGTTATTGACATTAAATGTTATCTATGTACCTTTTAAATAGCACTTTTTTTTTATCTCTATCTACATATCCGAAATTCAGTGCACTGAGCCTTGAATTGTAATTACTTTGGGGAATTGTTTAATTATCTTGCTCTATTTTATGTAATGATTTTAATTGGTTACCTTAATAATTACTATTATTTAAAAAATGTATTTTATTTATTATGTCCACTTATAACTGGCCAGTTCCTCCTGTATCAGTTTTAATACAAAAATAGTAGATGATATAAAGGTATATTCATTTTGGAATATATGAAAATGATTTTCAATTTTAAATGACAAATTTCCATAAGCTAAATAAGGTAAGGGAAAACAATAACTAAGAAGTTTTGACTTGATCTCAGAAACATGTTAGATGTGTAAATGGTTATAAATTAGTGAAGTGAATTTATATATATTTAAATATTGAATTTTTGTATTTAAATGTGTAAAAATGTTTAAAAGTACAGTATAAACTTTGTTGATTGTAACTGTATGTCAATAGAAAATATTTTTAGTTGTAGAACTTGTTAATGGACAGATGAACCCAAAACGTTGTTTAGATGTTAAAGAATAAAGAAGTGGATAAAGTGTATAAAATAAATTTCGATTCCAATAAAAGTTGTATAATATAATAATTTCAAAAGTGGATGCTCCTTTGTTTGTATGAAATAGCTAATTGTATTCCTAAATTAATTTAAATTCCACTCCCAGTTACCAACAGTCAATGGAGGGAGCATTGAGCTACAACTTGGAAACCCCAACCACAACCTGAAGACTGAAGCCCAGGCTGCTGCAAGACTCCCTGTTATAAATTTTATATTCATCAGTTCTGTTATAGTCATTTTTATTATATCTTAATTTTTTTCTCTTCATATTTTTCTTAAATTCACTTTTTTTTCCATTAGAAGTCAATTATTTATTTTGTTAAATCCATAAATGTCATTATTTTTGTTATTAACTCTCCTTTTCCTCACTTATTAAGAATTGCTATTTTTATCTATTTATTTTATCTAAATTTTTTTATATCATTGTAAATAGTATAATCAACTGTTAAAAAAAAGCTGTTATACTAACCATATAAGGCACACCAGGCCGATCGAATATCAAATATAAACAAAATAAAAGTTATTTAATACATTGTAGTATTTGCGTTGGGTCTCCGGAAGAAAAGAAATTGGAGATGAATATATATAATTAAAAATATACAGTTTGGACGAAAAGAAAAAGAAATAAACAGAAAAAATGAGCAAAACGACAAATAAACAAAAAAAATAAATAATGTATTTTGATATGTAGTTATAAGAGAAAACATATAACTTTGTTAATCACTTGTAATAATATTAATCTTTTATAATAAAAAATAAATAAAATATGTACCACTACAACCCATGAAGGTTTAGGGGTGTATTTGTAAGGAAATAATGTTACTAGACCAACGGTTGTGCAAGGAGGTGATTTGGTCAGAATCACGATCGACAGCCAGATTTTTAACCAATGAAGGGTTTCCAATTTATGAGACTGGGTGGACCCCAGGAGAGCTCCAGAACTCACAAGTTTGACTCACGGCTACAGTGTAACAGAAAACAATTTTCTACCCACCCGGATTCGAACCTTGGAACTCGGGTCCTTGGAACATCGTGCCTTACTACAGTGCAATTATGCTGCCATATTTTATTATAAATTTGTTAATTAATTATTTTATTATTAATATTTTATACTAATTAGTATGCTGTGTATCATAGTAACCCATGGTATTTGGGTAGTAATGCTTGTTATTAAATAAATCATTTCTCTCTACTGAGGTCACGTTTCAGCTATATGTAAGTCATTATTTCCTAACTGAGAAAGGTTATGGTCTGAATATTTCAAATTACTTCATAATAATAATAAAAAAAAAATTGTTTCATAAAAAGAAAATAACAGTAGTGACAGCATCGTAAACAACATTGCAAGAGAGGGGTAAAATGACAGTATAAAAAAGTAATTAAAAAGAAAAAAAAATAGGAAAGGATACAGAAATAATATGAACTCAGGGATTCCATTTTTACCTTTTAAGAGCAAAAAATGCTTCAAATAAAGTTTATCGCCTCCACCCACAGAAAAAATCTACAGTTGTTCACCTTGGTTGACCCTTGTTTTATTGATTCTCTCTTTTTTTTTTTGCCAAAATGAGTTTTCATATTTTTCATAAAACTTCCTACTTCGCATCGAAAAAAAAAATCCAAGTTTGAATTTTCAATTAAAAATGAAAAGTTTTAATTTTCTCTAAAATTTATTTTAATTTCATACCTGAATTGGACTGAGAAGAATAGAGTAATTATCAGACAATCACGGTTCGAAAGTGATTTAGAGTCAAGTCATCAGAATGTTATCAAAATTGCACACACTGTTTTGTAGCCTCCCAATGTTGTAAGAATGATCGGTCATTTTACCCCGAAAACTGTTGTTTTTTTTCAGTTATAGTTTGTTTTATATTGTTCTGGATTAATTAATTAATAATCCTTTGAAATTTTATTTTTAATATTATTAGTATTTAATAAAAACGATATTTTTTTCCCCAATCCATTAACCAAGAGTTCCAAATTCTAGGGATTTGCATTTGTGTATTTGTAACATTACTGTTTACTTATAGTGTTTAGTTTTATTGTATACAGTGTGATAGTGAAGCAACTCCTTTTTAATGTAATATATACGATCATTACACACCTTTTTATTTATATACTGTCATTTTTTATTGAGTAAATGATTCAGGACTTTGAAATTCCATCCACATACTTCAGAAAGTTCTTTGTTGTCAACAATGGTATCATTTCGAATAAAATATAATTTAAAGAATACATTAAATACATAAACAATAAA
>NW_027116131.1:1414188-1419785 GCF_000696795.3 Halyomorpha halys
TATATTAATTTATTTTGTTTATATTAGCTAATCCGCTATGATGTAGAACAATAATGATAATTTCAAAAATTTAATGTTACATAAAAGGAAAATTTCATTCATCATAATGAAATACTATGATAACAATTTTCCAGTCATAAGACAACTTCAAACGTTCAATGAAAACTGTTATTACAAAGCTGGAATTAGGTTGTTGGTGTATTTTATGCCAGGATGAATTTTAATAGCCCGGAATAATTCGGAATAGAGCCGTTTGTCCTGTTTGTAGGTAATTTATATAACTTTATGTCTTGTAGTAAGCCCCTGGGACTTCATCCGCTAAGTTATTATCTGCTGTCTTATTATTCTTGCTTTAGAGTCGGCTGCTGGAACCTGATACAAATCTTAAGACTGCTCACTGTGTACTACATCACGGCCAGCCATGGCAACACACCACGTTCTGCTCAGTTTGAAATATTCGATTTTTAAAATTTTATTCTAACAAAAAAACTTATATGATTTAAAATTTATATTTTTGATTGCAGTAAAATAAATTCTTCTTCATTATTTATTATAGATATCATAAATTCCGTAACGTTATGGAGTTTTTCCTCTATCGTCAGAGAACTTGATCTGTAATTCTATTATTAACTGTTAAGTGTTAAATTAGTTAGAAGTGATTTTCCTTTCTAAAATATTTCGTTATTTATATATGATTTTTATTTGCATACAATTCCTTACATTGTATATAAATTCTATTGAACTCTTTAAGTCCTAATCACTCATATATAGTTATAACAAAAAATATCACATCAATTTAAAATTAGAAAACACAAGGAAAATATTATATAAAATGTATACGTAGGTTTTTTTAATAATTTTATGTGTATTTTATTTTAATTCAATAATGTTTTTCCCTTTTCGGTTTGTTTTACCAGAATGTAAAATATAGTAATTATGTAAAATTTAATTAGTATAAAGAAAATTGTATTTTATAAGGGGTTGTTTCAAAATAATGTCGTAAATATTGTACATTATAAATTTATACAATAAATAACATATATAAAAAAACAAGTAAATATCATGTTAGTTATGTAACACAGTCTTGTGGAGAATTAGCCCATTGATCATACTTTAATAACATTGATAGAAAAGAGACCTTCTGTAGGCCTGTAGGTTCTTTTCAGACGCCTTGGAGTATTATCGTGATTTGAAGAAGAAGTGAGGCTAAAAAGAAGTTTATTAAGATGGTTAGGGAGTTTACCATTAAAGGATTATTATCTTAGATTATTTATGACGAAAGAAGGACCATTTAGGAATTAGGGTTGTAATGTTTGGAGTAGAAAGGAATTTGATGATTTTGTGGTGGTAAATTCATTATGTCCAAATGGATCTGATCACAGGATAAATATTTAAAGTTAGTTATGTTAATATTTTACATATATTTTTTCTTCACGAGTTAAAAATAATACGGTTTAATGATCTTTATCATGATAATTTTACAATGATATAATTTTTTTTCCTCAAAAACTAAAAATGTAGAAATAATTACTTTACCTAAAGTAGATATTGATTGATCGGAGGAATTTTTATCTTAACATTTAATTATGCAGGTAATTTTTTAAAAATGTATTTACTTATTTTTATTCTTATGTTATTTGAATTTAGTATGAATGTAATCAATTATTACTATTACTTACTGCCCAACAATGTTGTGGCAGATTGTAATATATATCAAAAAATAAAAAAAGGTATGCAGGTTTAAGTTTTATATCCACTTTTATTGTCATATAAATTATACTAACCACATTGTAATTGGTAAAATAAGTAATTATGTTGTAAAAGATATTTCATCTCTTGATCTATTATCGTGTGACCGGATGTTTATAAAAAATCAAAATATAAAAGTATAAACATTCAATGCAATTAAAAAATTTAATAAATTTTTTATAGCAGAGAGACAACAATAAATGCTTCCGATGCAAATACCGTAATGCACATATGATGGTCAAAATATAATTTTGTAATTACTACATAGAAACCTTAACCCTGACTACTAACCGTGTACATTTTCACAAAGGAATAAATAAGTGGTAATTTTATCTATTTTAAACAATGTTATGAGTGCCAATTGTGTGAATGTGGTTGTGCAATCCTTTATTCATCAGATTTATATATAAGCGACGCTACGACCAACAGTGTTCAGTTCACAGGTAAAATGAAGATGAAGCCGGCCTGTTCTACTGTTCGTATTAGGAGTAACTGCGATCAGATCCGAAGAGATCAACTTGAATGAGCTGGTGGACGAACACATCTACCGGGTAGGAGACATGGTCCGAAATATGAACTGGTTGAGCCGAGGTTTGGATATTGGAGGTACTTCCATGTCCAAGTACAAGGTGATTAAAACTTCTTAAGCCAGTTTTTATTTTTTGTATTTTTTAGCATAGTCAATAAATATTCTTTTATAATAATTGTAAATATTTTTTAATCGTATTGATTATTTTTATTTGTTTACAAATAATTGGAATTATCCTAAAAGCTAAGAATTATTGACTTTAATAACTGCTATAAAAGTTTTAATAATATTAATTTTATAATACACGGTGTAGAACCATTCAACTCCCCTCATATACACACCCTTATTGGGTTTAAATAAAAGAAAAAAAAATATAGATTTTCTCATGTAACTAGAAGGTCACTTAAAAAAATATATATATTTTTTTTACAACAAACAATGTGTTATTACTAATAGAGATTAATTGGATATAAAAATAATGGAGATTAAATCACAAAATTTAGTGAAAGCTTATGTCTCTTAAGCTTATGATTATTGTTAATAGCAATTTTATTGTTAAATTTATATGTTTATTGAAGGTTTTTTTTAGTTAGTTATTAAAATAGGTAATTAATTTTAAGTGGTGAGTCATTTTATAGTAAATATTTTTATTTATAATTAAATTTTGTGAAAAAATCTTCTTTACCACGTTTTTCTGTGGTATCAAAATGTTTAATGTAATTTTCAATAGTGATAAACTAATATGAATGATAAAACACTATACTTGGTACATAGAAAAATAATTACAAGTACAACATAATATAGAAGATATATAAGTGCTAAATCCTTGTTTTACAGGAGGTATATAAAGGTTGATAAGTGTGCATACACTATGCGTGGAGGTTGCGCTTCAGGTATATCTTGAGCGGGGGTTGGTGTACTTTCATTAAAACATGTGTTTAAAGAGGATATTATTAAATTATTATTATTATTAAAGTTATAATAATTAGGTCTAATAAATTTGATTATAGATTAATATACATATCGTCGCTTTAGATGTGATTCTTTGTAACAAAAAAAATAATTAAATTATTTCCAATAAATAATTCTTATTTCTAGGGACATCTCGAAAGCATTCATGAAAGTTACAAAGTTATGTCTTCCACTTAACTGGTCATTTTTCAGTTCCAATGTATAAAATGGTTCAATATATACAGTATTAACTAATTTTATAGTATAATTTTAAATTTTTACAGTACTCATTTCCTCGTGGCATTCTCTTGGACACACCTTGAGGAGGACAGGAGACTGCAAACTGACTAAAGAAGGAAAGAGTTCCACTTATGAACTGAACGTCGGATCTGGTTTTCTTGTCCTTGTGATACCCAGGTTGACATACAACGGTGAAGAAACGTCTGCCGTTCTCAGGGTTAGGGACAACTCCTTGTATATTTCTTTTAACCAACTTGAACATGAAATAAAGAACATCACTGTGAACGACGTAAAACTCAAGAACTTAGGGAAGGTGGAGTTCTTGTCTTCAAATCCACAATATGAAGGAGATGACGTAGAACATATATTCGAGAACATTCGAGAGCAGCTTAATGGTTTGTTTAGAAATGGAAAAGATGAAAGTGATAATATGGTTAGGGATCTATGGTATATATTTAGTTCCCACTATCCTGAGGGACTCTTTAACGAACTGAAAACTATGTAATATGTTTTAATAATAAAAAATAAATAATTAAGATCATTGCGATTTTCTTATTTGTTAAACCCATTTAGTATTAATTTATGTGATTTCTTAAAAATTGAAATCTTAAATACAAATACACAAACTACAATACACAATCACTAATACGAATTCGCCCAGTGATTGAGCCCCTCAAAACAGAAGTCATCCACTTGATTTTTAAAGATTTCAATGCCTGAAAAACAATATGTTGTAACGGCATAAATTATTAAAGTACTAATAAAAATATTATTTTTCGTTTAATATATGCATTTAGTTTTAACGATATTTACTCAATTCATCATTTAGGATCCCTAGAATAATAAGTTAGTTGAAAATATATGACTGCCTTATTTTTATTTTGCCTGAATTTCCATACTAGTTGTTTTTATATTATCGCCTCTATTTTTTTATTTTAACGTTCAATAATAGACTAAAATAGGAAAGTAAAATATTATTAACAGTTATACACTTTTTTAGACTAATGGTCAACTCATCTTTAATTGCATGTCAAAGTAAACGTAGGGAATGTAAGTCCATCAACAAACATTTTACCTTTTATTCTTTCACAATTTTGTCAAGATGCTGTTCGTATTATACTTCGTTTACCTCTCATTAGTGATTTTGACCGTGTTCCGATTTTAGTAAAAGTCCCCTTTCTGAACTACATCTTGAGAACGATTACAAAGCATTGCGTGAAGTACAACACAGAGATCAACTATAATAATTACGCCACTACGTTGTACTCTACTAAAACATTACATACTGTTAATTCATTACTTAATAGAATAAATAGCCCAGGTAATAGCAACAGATTTGTATTCAGTTTACCTGAATTAAGGAATTCCTTGAATTATATGCCTTAATAAAAAATACATACAGAGCTATTATGAAATAAGACCAACAATGCTTCCCAGATTAAAGTGCCACCAACAGGACAAAAGTGAGATTTATTCCAAAAACTTTATCTGATGTCGGTTGTCAACTGGATGAATGGCTCCTTATCACTTACATAATCATGGGAGGATTAAACAATAAAATTTTGACTACACTATTCTAGATTTCATATTTACTAATTTATCACTAGAACTTGTTTTTATTGTCACAATTTAAGCGGGATTTTTAAGAAAAACCTTAAGTATTCGAATAAATAAAAAGATTAATATAGTTTCACATATTCATGGCATGTATGTTACAGATTTTTTTCAAAAAAATCAAATTACATATATCCGTAAATATTTGCTTCGTTAAGGTAATCAAATATTTCCAGAATGTGAGAGCTATTATCGTTCACTAAAGTTGCCAAATGACATGGTTATCCATAGACAGTGGATCCCTGCAGTCTGTCAGTATGTGTTTAACAGTCAGTGGTACGTTACACTGTCTACATATTGGTCTAGATGTGCCTGACAGTAAGTATTCTTGAGTCAATCGAGTGTCTACCGTCGTCTGGTCACTATTACTTCGTGTTGCCTGCAGCATAGGGTTGATGGAAGTATTTTACACTTAATTTGTTTTCTGTTGTGTTGATCCAAGTTGCCTGTCTTTTATTTAATATTTGTATTACCATGAATAGGTGTTGTTTAAAGGAGAGAATGGATGAGGACT
>NW_027116131.1:1420753-1423119 GCF_000696795.3 Halyomorpha halys
TAACTGTGTCAAAAGCCTTAGAAAAATCAAAAAGAACTAAAATTGTTATTTGATGGTTGTCTATAGCAGATTGGAGGTCTAGGGAAATTTTCAATAAAGCGGATTGTGTGGAATGTTGGGAGCGAAAACCAGATTGGAAAGGATTAAGGAGAGCTTGATTTGATTGATTTTAACAGTTACTTAGCATCTTAAGCTGTATTTCAGGTTTTCAAACAAAACTAGTGTGGTGCATCCATTACATAACTTTTATTTTCTATAAAAATTTGTATTTTACTGTTTCTCGAGGTAAAATAATTAATGTCAACTTAATGTGCACAATTGCGTAAACTAAAATTTTATTTCCGGAAGGTTATTGATTGACCGTGAGTATAAATGAATGGAATATGGCCCGGGTGCGGTCAAAACAGCCCTGACGAAGCCCTGCAACGTAGGGCGAAACGTTGGCTCAATAAAATAGTATAATTATCTACTATTTGAGTTTTGTTTTTTTTGACCGCACCCGGACCATATTCCATTCATCATAAAATTTTATTTCATATTTTCTCAAAATGCTTGCAAAGTAATTTAGGATTTGTTCCAAATTTATTATCTTAAAAAAATAATAAATTTTGACAAATTTTAGAGAAAAAAGAAAAAGAAGATAAAAAAAAGGTGAGAATTGAGTGGTATATATTAATTGATATTTATTGTCATGTCATTATTCATTATTTTGTAGTTATTTGGAGAATTTCATTTGAATGAACAGTTTAGGCCAAAATCGGCACAAATAAAATAAGTTTTGCTTATTTGTCATTGTTATTACTCCATTGATCTCAAACCCGACCAACTTTTCCTTACATTGAATCAGCGGTCAACAATAACACATCAATTTTAGTTTTAAATTTTTAGAATTAAAAAGAGCACTTTGGAAGGCACCTAAAAAGCCTTAAGAGTTTTGAATTTTCTAGAACTTGCCAACCGTTGGTCTAGCAACAGTACTCACTTACAAAGTACTGAACTCCTGACCCTTCATAGGTTGTAGTGGTATAGATTTAATTTAATTAACTGTACTTTTGTTTGCTTTTATTACGATTTTACTAACCTTCACAATACTGACTAGTACTTTCATAATTATATATTTCCATAATATTACTAATTGTCGTTCCATGAAACAAAAAATATTAGTGCTTACGTAGTGTATGTAAGATTTCAAATTTGAGAAGTTACCTCAATTAATACTTCATAGGTTTCATAAATAAATAATCACAATTGCCTTAAAGATTTATTTTTGATTTCTAAAGCATATTACATAGTTTTCAGTTCGTCAAAGAGTCCCTCAGGATAGGTAGAACTAAACATATACCACAGATCCCCAGCCATACTATTCGTTATCTTTTTTTCATTCATAAACAAACCATTAAATTGCATTCGAAAATTCTCGAATATTTGTTCTACGTCATCTCCTTCATATTGCGGATTTGAAGACAAGAACTCCACCTGCCCTAAGCTCTTGATTATTACGTCGTTCACAGTGATGTTCCTCATTTCACGTTCGAGTTGGTTGAAAGAAAAGTACAAGGAGTTGTTCCTGACCCTGAGGACGGCAGACATTTCTTCACCCTTGTATGTCAACCTGGGTATCACAACGACAAGAAAACCAGATCCGAAATGCAATTCGTAAGTGGAAATCTTTCCTTCTCTAATCAGTTTGCAGTCACCTGTCCTTCGCAAAATGTCTAATCCAAGTACAATGGCACGAGGAAATGAATACTGTAAAAATTTAAAATTATATTATGTTACTCCTTTAATTATGTATACTGAACCATGATTATTCATTGAAACTAAAAAATGACTGGTTAGGAGAGTGACCGAGCTATTCGGTTTGTATAAAAGAAAACAATATATAAATTTAAATTTACAAATGGTTTTTAATATTTTAGAAAATAAAATAAAAAATGAACGTGCTATTTAATCTTTTAACAACCATTGTTGCCTCGAAGAACTACATAAATTTTTAACTTTCCACAATGCTTTTAATATGACTCGAGAATGAAGCGTTATTTTTTATATTATATATTTTTGTTAATTCTATATATTTTTTTCGGTGTTACGAAGCATTACAGCTTAAACGACGATATGTACATATTTTTCTTTATGAAGCTTGATAATGAAATTTACTACACCAAATTTTCTATTCAAATTTTCTATTCTACCACCAAAATTTTCTATTCTTTTTCGACAAAAACAAAATTCAACACTTCCGTTATCAGAAAGACTCTCCTCGGTTATCGCTTTTCTCAAAACGATAAGAATTGACAAATCCGAAAACAATCATCCGCCATGGACCTTCCAACGTCCTCAAACTGTTCTAGACCTGTCCAAATACT
>NW_027116131.1:1424039-1430293 GCF_000696795.3 Halyomorpha halys
AAAAAAAATTAAAAAATTAAAAATAAATAAAATTTAACGAATATTAGCAAAATTAAATAAAATATAAATGGCGTTGATGACCAATGAAGTTTGGCGCCACTAAACAACCAAACAAACAAACAAACTACACCAAATTAAAATGAACTTTAAACAATAGTTCTTTTATTATTTCTACCAAATACAGTGTTTTATGACTCATTTTAATTTGCTTTCTATTTTATAAAATATTATATTTTATAAGATATTTACTTAGATTTAGAACGGTTTGAGACAAAGGCCCAGAAAAACGAAGTATACATAACATGCAAAACCTTTTAACTAAACTTAATTATCGATGAAACCTTTCAAGGAAAATGCTTTACTACTAATCAGATGTAATTCATTCGGCCTTTTTTTTCATTTAACTATTGGTGAAGTACAAGGATTGCCTTTTAAAATTAATCGATATTTATTTTTTGAAAATTAATTAATTATAATTCTATTCAAAATATTGAAAATTTGGAGACACATAATCTTTCAAAATATTCTAAGTTGTTATCCAATCATTATTTTTATATTCAACTAATCACTATGAGTTAAAAAGGCATAGTTTGATATCGAAAAAAAGAATCTTTTGTGTAAGTTAATGACCTTTTAGCAAGCTTAGAAAATCCATTTTTTTTTCATTTATTTTATTTAATACCAACTAAGAAGGAGCGTGAGTTTTGCGTTATTCTACTGTATATATTATATAAAATATGCTTTCATTGCAGTCAAAATCTCTGAGCTATTAGTATAATCCTCATAATTTTTATAAAAATAAAAATATTAAGTATAGCAAAAAAAAATTTTTTTCTATAAAAGAATAATTATTAACAATACTGAAAAAACTAAACGAAATAAAATAGGTATTTATTACCTTGTATTCGGACATTGAAATACCTCCTATATCCAAACCTCGGCTCAACCCGTTCATTTTTCGAATCACATCTTCTACCCTGTGGATATTTTTATCCACTAGCTGGTTCAAGTTGATCTCTACCGATCTGATTGCGGTTACTCCAAATACCAAAAGTAGACATACTGGCTTCATCTCCATTTTACCTGTGAACTGAACACTGTTGGTAGTGGCATCGATTATATATAAATCTGATGAATATACGATTGCACAACCACAATCGCACAATTGGAACTCATAACTCTGTTTATATAAGATAAAATTACCACTTATTTATCCCTTTGTTCGTAAAAATGGCAAAGTAGTTACATTTTACAATTAACCATATTTTCCAAGAATGCCCATATTTCACATCACACCAGCTTAAGATTAAACACGGATATTTAAAAAATCCTTAGAAATGATGATAAAATATTGAAATCGGTGTTTCGATTTTTAAAATCAAAAGGCTTACTGACACAATTATACAATCGGACATATTAAAATAATAATAATAATAAAATTAAAAGAATAAATATATAAATGAAACTAAATCAATATAAGAAAAAATAAATAAGGTATAAATGGCGTTACTGACCAATGATGTTTTACGCCTCTAAAAAAATTAAACTAACAAACAAACGTAGTTACAGATTTCCATATAGTAATTACAACTTTAGATTTTTGCCATCATATGTGCATTTCAGTATTCATATCAGTATAGGCATTTTTCATTGTATCTTAGCCACCAAAATTTTATTAAATTTTTTAGTCACATTAAATGCTTATAAATCGTGAAAAGGATCACATGATATAGTATGGCTTAATTTATGTCTGCGAAAACTGCAACAAAACATATTGTGTGTTTAGGGCCATCTCTTTCACACCTTAATCTTTTATTTTACCAATACGGTAAGATTAATTTATATGACATTAAATTCTTTCTATAACTTAACCTGTTCACATAAAATTCCCCCGATCCATCGGAGTAAGATCTCCAATAGGTAGTGTATTTTTTTGTATATTTAGTTTTTTTTAGAAAATAGTATATTTTTAAATAATTACAGTTACAAAAAGCAATAACTGCATTAATTTTAACACGTAAAGAAAATTAAAAAAAAACAAAAAAAACATACAACTAAATTTACATATTTCTCGTTTGATTATTAGGTCGGTTTGGACGTGCGGAATTTAGCTCTACCAAAGTATCAAATTTGAGCTGCGGAATCGTTCAAAATTATTTTAGCGAATAATTTTCATCATTTGTCTTTTCATATTTTTGTTCCGATTCCTTCAATTATTCAATGATTATTTTTTCCAAAAAAAAAAAAAATCATTTTCATGGCTCATATAAGGTAAAGTATAATTTTCAAAATACGTAAGTTATAAAATTCGTAACTTGGATACTTTTATAGTAAAAAAAGTTTTCTGGTAACTTTCTATGTACAGTTTTTGACATATTTAACTTCCTCTAATTTGATACATAAACACAATTTCGTGTAAATCTGTCAAAGAATCTATCCTTCACGGGTAGAAGTTGATACCGAAAGAAAGGTAAAGCAACAGAAACTTGAAAAAAATGATCTACAGAGGTTAAGTAAGAAGTTCAACTCCAATCTTGACTTTGCAAATTTCGCTCGAAATAGATATACCCCCTTCGGTTCCGAAATGCTTGTCCGCACGAGCCCACAAGTTCTTAATTTTTCATTTCAGAGTATTCCTGATAACCCTCCGACGTGTTTGAACCACGGGACCAAGTAATTTTTTTTTTTTTTTTTTATGATAATTTATTTACTGTTATTTTCAATTGTATAAAAATATATACAAGTTAATTTGCTATAGGTGATACATAGACACGACACCAACATGCAGAGAATTTACCCATCGATAAATCTAAAATAACATTTCTAGAGGAGAAGATCTCGAGGCCATATTTCTTTGTGGATTTGGGTGGTTGGGAAGTTTATCATGAAAGAAATGATATCTGGTTCTGGCCAAATCGGCAACATATGTGATATTGAGGTCCTGATGGATGACTTGATTTGTGACAAAGTAAGGAGCATTAAAGATTTTATCAAGGATTTTAGACGGCAAGGATTGGATTCGGGAGGAATTCGATGGTTTAATGGCGCCCAAAGCTCAACTCCGTATGTCCAGATAGGCCTTATAATAGTCATGTAGATCAGTCTTTTGTTATGGATTGGATTTTTGGACCATTTGTCTAGTAAATGTTGTAATAGTCGGAATCGACGAGCAGTTCCTGTCTTTTCAGTCTTGTAGGAGGATTCCATTTCAGTCTTTTGTCCAGATGTAGTCCAAAGTAACGGATCTGTTCAACAGGAATAAGTGGGGTATTATTTAAGGATACTGTGGGCCAGAGATCATGGTTTTACGACGTAGGGTAAATGTGATTTAGTGGGATTTATTTTAATCCCCCTTACACTTACATCCCCCCCCGGCACCACTCTTCAAGGGTGGTGTGGATTGGAGGATTTGTTTGATTTAAGGAAGTTGGAATCAAAACTGGTGATCTACGATTATGTGGTTGAAATCTAGGATAGGGTACAGGCGTTTTAAGATGAGTTTCTCAAAGATTTTGCCCATGATTGGTAACAGAGATATATAGGGCGGTAGGAGAATGGGTATTCTAGCGGCTTTTGAGGTTTGGGAATCACATCTGGTTTTAAATAATAATTTCATTACTACTATTCGTAGTTCTTATACAAGCCATTATCAGATGTATTAAATTTCAATAAATAAAAATATTGTGCCAAAAGATTATCTATAAAGTGACAGATGTCATAATGAAATGTCAGTTTATCATAAGCTCATTGTTTCGCCCAATATTTAATTAATTAATAAATTAGAAACACTACGTGAACTAATTTTTGTGTATTAAAAATGTATTAACAGAATTATTGTTCTTATTAACAACAATTTCGAACATCTATGATATTGTTATTGGCGTATAATGATATGAAATTCTAATTTTAATTGTACTAAGAAGTTATTTTTATGAAACTAGAAAGACATTTTTCAGTATGTTAGAAAATTATGTTTATTGCAAATTAATAGCAAGAAAACACTTTCATTTATAAGAATTATTATGATTTATTCCCACTCTCCGGAGTTTGACCAATATGCGAAAATTTGGAAGCGATGCTCAAATCCTTTCACTTGGTATTATTATATTTTTTGGGTAAGAATCATTAAATCGAGACGCTTCTTGTAATCAATAAGACTAATTAATTTACATCAGTTAATGGACCCATTAGGAGTCTTCAAGCCTCAAAGCCCTGGCCGCAGAGCGAGGAATTAGAGCAGCCTCATTATCGTTAATAAATAAGGTTATTCCAGAATTTTTCATATAGAAAAGTAATTTGGTAACTATGGATTTTTTTTACAGTATCTTTATGCATTGCATTTATACATGTGCATTTCATCAATAATTCTCATGTAATTCTTGGTAAAAGGAGGGAAGACAAAAATTATGAATAAACAAAAACCATTTATTAATTTCCTATAACGAATTAAGTAAAATCTGGGACAACAATCTACTATCCTTATGAATATTATATTTTAGTTCTATATATGTAGAAATTAATATTATTAAAATCTATATCATTTTAATTTCTATGCTTAGTATTACAATTGAGATTATTAATTTCAAGACCGCCCAGTCTATTATTAAAATTTTTACAGGTGTAACCAACTATATATGATGTTTGTTCAATATCTGATCTAGGTAATCCCGTGATTTTTAACCTTATCATTAATTGGATTGAGCCATCATTGGTAATGATCGTTTTTTAAGTGATGTAGTGCATTAAAAGTGTGTGAAAATATAATACAAAAACTTTTAGGAAAAGTTCTTTATGCTGATTTTAAAATCAATTGTCTAATTTATCCTCATATTAAATTTAGTTTTGAGAATTTTCACATGGTACGATTTACATCTGAATTAAATAAAAAGATGTACAAAAGCCATCAGTTCTTGTCAGAGAGTATCAGGGTCTTCTCCTTCTCCCATATAGTGTTCCACTGACATTCAGTGTCATCAGTCAACGTCACAAAGTTTCAAGTTCTGCTCTCCTCTCCGACAATTCAGAAGTCCTTTATTCCTAATAAGACTTTAAGATTCTAAAAGGTGTCTTGAAAAAGTATAATTATTACATTTTTCTTTTATAGTTAAACTTTCTCATTTTGTGGAAATAAATAAATAGAATCCAATGTTAAAAAATGTTTCTTTTTACTTTTTACTTATATATGGAATATATAGGAAAAATATTGAGATCGTGAAAAATTTCGAATTCGAGTTTTCGACAGAAATACATAATTTTAGAGTCCAAAAACACAGTCTCGCAAAATGTTCATTGTGTACGTTTGTCTGTCTGTAAATAGCCTAGCCCAAAAACGAAAAGTCATAGAGAGCTTAAATTATATATTTAAGATGGGTTGTACCTTGGACGTGATCGCAACTTTTTCGGTTATATTTAATTGAAATAGACTAACATGACTTGAATGCGGAATTTTCAAAAAGTCTCCCTTAAAGTACATTTATTTTATTTATTAGAAACAAAATAAACAGTTCTCATTGTTAGTAATAATATGCAATGTAAAAATACTAAATGTTAAAGAGTTTTATGAATAACTAAACGAGAAAAATAGATAATTCCGATTCTAGCGGGAAATGCTGAGATCCCACGATGTTTCTTGACTGCATGGTCATCTTTGTTAATCTGTTGTATTCATGGCAACAAAAAAATATATTTGTTATTCCTATTTCGAAAGTGATGATCAGAAGGCTACGAAAGTCTAAAAAATATACACAAAATCATTTAAACCAGGCTTTATATATTTCGCTTTTTTTCACGACTAGGAAATGGGTTAACTGATAATAAAACACTCAAACAGACTGATACATATTTCACTCGTGAAAATTTATAAAAAAAAGTTCTAAAATTAAAAAAAAAAATGTTCTTCACTCATTAATATGGTGTTGTGGCCAATTAGTGGAAGCTCTGTCGAAGGTCCATTACTCACCAGTAGTATTGTAAGTGAATATAGAAAAGAATTTTGCTTTACATATTTTGAAATACTCCACTGCTTTTACATTATTTTTCATAATATTGTAATGAGTTCATATTGTTCACTTTATTTACATTTTTTTCTAATAAGTACAGATTCAGATCCATATCTGATTTCAGTTCAGATTTTAGTTCCTTTTCAATAGCACTTCATTAATTTGTTTTGGTCCAAAGGTAATTTTTCATATTTTTATTTTTAGTTTCACTGACTGGAATTCCTTCCGCCGAATCTTAACAGACCAAATCGATCT
>NW_027116131.1:1432658-1438122 GCF_000696795.3 Halyomorpha halys
TAAAAAAAAAAAAAAAAAGTTTCACTGCATTAGGAAAGTTCTCAGATACTTTCTGGTAAATCTGAAATATTGAAATACATGTTTATGATTTTGCTATGCTTGTATGTATCTAAGTAATTTATTAAAACAACATAAAGAATCATCAATAACCAACACTTGGTGAAAGCCGATATTCCCATAAACAAAAAATATTACCCAGCCTTTCAATTATTTTTTGAAAAATATTTTGTTCAAAATATTCCAGATGAATTCAATTGTTCGGCAAATTCTTCTGTATGGCTCGGAAACGTGGACTACCTCCAAGGCTGGTGAGCACAACTTAATGGTCTTGGAGGGGAAGATTCTCCGTAAAATATCTGGTGCGTTAAGGTTGACCAGATATGGAGACGTCGAACAAACCAAGACATCAAAGTTTTATATAAGGAACCAGACGTTGTCCAGTTTGTGAGGCTCAGTTGATTGAGGTGGGCAGGGCGTGAAGCTTGGATAGCTGAGAGTGATCTGCCAAGGAAAATTGTGACCAAGGTACTACATGGAGCAAGATGCAGAGGAAGGCCACGCTTTCGATGGTGTGTGGTGATGCCAGGACCACGATGAGAGTGAGGAACTGGATGGCGGCCGCACAAGATCGTAATGATTGGTGGAGGCTGATGCAGAGGCCAGCACTCGACATCGAGTTGTGGAGCTGAATTATTATTAATAATAATTCCAGATGAAACACTTTAAACATTATCCTTAGGAAATCATCTGAGAAGTCTCAAACAATAATCCTTGCCTGAGCGATATAAATAACAGGGCCAACAATAATGAATCAAAAGACTGTATTTTACGTAAAATCAGTTATGTTTACAAAAAATAAATAGAAAATTTGGAAAAGTGTCTTGATTTCATTTTATGTTTTATTTTTTCAAATTTCAATTACACTGAAATTTTTATTTTAGCATGACCAAGAGAAGTCTTGATTTCTCCCACAGGGAGGAGAAAATTTTCTTAGGATTGGTAAAAAAAAAAATATAGCAGTATTACCTAGACTGATGGGAAGAGATAGAAAAAGGATTTATCACAAAACAGAATGTACGATTAAGAACGTCTTATAATTTAAGAAATAAGTACATAAATATTAAGAAAGTTTCTAAAACAAAATTTTCTGTCAACAAGCGGTAATTGATGGGAACAGGAGAAACATTTAACCAAAACGAAAATAATTTAATTGAAATTCTTGGGGTTGAGGTTCTTACTTTGGTGTTGTCAATAACATTAGTTCTGCGTCAACTCCTCAATTCATTTCGCTAATGTTATACATTGTAGGTTTAATTAAATATAAAATTGATACAACAGCTAAGTTTCATAGTTAAAACCTCTGAAAAGATTCTTCATTCAACCACTGCAAAAATTGGTTTAGTCGAGGACGGAGTAATTTTTTTTTTCATTATTGCCTGAGCAACTAATTCTTCGTCATTTGTCAAATCGTCTTTCTCGATCAAATCCATTTTATTGAATTTAGAAAAAAAACAGAATAATATAATAAAACTTCTCTAGATAACAGATCCAACTGGAACTATGAAAGGTTTCTTGTATGGTATCTATTTAAAAGTAGATTTGTCTAAATCTCAGTTTAACCAGCTATCATTAGCCGGTAAAAATTGCAGCCAATTTGAAGATTAATGTTTCTGGTGCAAAGGAAATTTAATGAGTTTACCCGAGATTTCAATTATAATAGTTTAAACTGTGATGGTGAATCTGGCTATAAAAAAAAGAACTTTTCACAAAACTACCTTCTATTATAAAAAAGAAATGTTTATAATTTGAAAACTATTTTATTATGAACCCTCAATTCTTTTATCATTTCAAAATCCCATCATTACTCATTATGTTATATTGCTCATGGGTCAGGAATTTTCGGTCTTCATTCCAGTACATATAGCAGGAATATTGTACACAACTTTGAGGTAGGTAACGCAAAGAAGAATAGAAGAGAATTGTATGCCATTCTATTGCACCAGACTGCACACAAGCATCGCCTTTGTATAAACCTTCATAAAACACTATTACATAAGAGTATTGAACCTCGAAACTTTATTTATAACAAAAACATTCAATGATTGATGTTTTATTCTTGTTCCTGTCTATATGAAAATACGTTTAGATGCTTGATAGAGTCAGGAAACAGTTTTTGTATAGAGCCATTATGAATTGTCCTAGAAATGTTCATAGTAAAAGGTAAAATACCACTGATTTGAAGTTAACCTTGAATAAAGGTTAATATTTTAAAACTTTAAATTAAAAAAATGAAAAAGTAAATTAAATAATTTACATTATCAACATTTCATTTGAGTTTAAATGAGATAAATAACCTTTTTTTATTTTTTTTAAATTTATTTATTTTATTTACATCTGTACAAAATAATACATACAATAAGTAAATGTGTGGAATGTTTCATTTACACTTGAAAATCTTGAGAAGGAACCACCCTTGGTGGTAGTTCAAGCATTAATTTAAATTAGAAGGTCTCATGGCCATCTTCTTTTCAGACGTCTCAGAGGATTATCAGGTATTGTTAAGGATGAGAGATTAAAAACTAAAGGGTTAGGATGGGTAAGGTGTTTGGAATGAAAAGGCGCATATCTGCAACGAATGGGATGATAAGGTCTTTGTGGATTTTTTTGTAACGTGATAATGTGCATCAAGGATTTTACGTAGGATTTTGGATTGTAAGGATTGAATGCGGGTGGAATTTGATGGTTTGCCAGATGATTATGCCCTAGAGCTTAATTCCATACGTCCACATTGATCTGATTATCATAGTGTATAATAATTTTTTGTAGTGAATGAGAACTTTAGAGTGTTTGTCAAGTAGGTGTAGCAATCGAAATCTAGGAGCAGTTTCTTGTCGTTTCAGTCTTGTGTGTGGATTCCAAGTAAGTCTCTCATTCTAACCTACAAACAGTTTTTACTCTCCGAATCAAGTTAACCTCCTGCATGTTGAGGCTAATGCAAGGGGTCTAGGAGATCATAGGGCTTCTTTCTTAGTTTGGTAAGTGGTACTGAAAGTTATTCAAGTCCAAGTAAGAGCACACTAGCAACCACTCAGGACTTGCTACAGAAATATAGAATATTTCTTTATTTTATTTCCTAGGAAGTTATTTGTTTTTTTTTAAATTAAGAAGTTGTGGTGAAAATAAAATTCATTTAAAATATTATCAATATTCTATATCTGGTTATGTAACGTTTCGGGTTTTCCTCAAGTACTAATATTCCGTACTATATTCAAACATACTTTTCTCTTGAGTTCTACCTTTAGATTTTGCATTTGTTTTTATTTTATTTTTATTAGGATGTTGAAGTGAAAAATCGTCTAAACATAAAAAGAACGAACTACTTTCTAAAAAAAAAAAAATAATAATAAATAAGTAAACAAAAATGTAGAATTCGGTAAAGACCATAAGGAAAATCTAGAATTCAAGAGAATGCTTCAAGAAATTATATTCCAACATGATATACTTAAAATAGTAATAGTATTATATCCCTCTGTCGCAAATGCGGCATATTTTATTAATACTATTTTTTTTGTTTTTTAAACTTATTTATCCATTCAAGTGTTTCCTGTAACCGGTTTTTTATTATATTTTCCTTTTAATCTATGCGTTAGTCTTATTCTCGTAAAATGTATCTATTTGTTTGTTTTTGGTAAACTGATCTACTGCTGTGACTATGAATGATGGTATCATCTCACATTACCGTCTAATATTGAATTCGTTTAGCGAGTCACTGAAGAGGATCTAGGAGGGTGAATTCCGGAGAGCGAATTTGTTGATTGGATGAATTAAAAAATTGTGAAAGGGTGAAATTGGAGGAGCAGAAATGAGAAAGAAAAATAGGAATGAATTGAAACAGTTGTATTTGTTGTACAGACCGAAATTGATTGTAAAAGGAAACTGTAGGGGAAAAAAATTGTTTATTGTATCTCTTTTTTTCTGATTATACCATGTATGTGTAATTTATATATGATTACGGATTGATAAGTATGCTGTGTGAGATAGCAACCTAATGTATTTAGGCAGCATAGATAAATAAAGTATTTCTCTCTCTCTCTCTTAGGGGTAACCCGAAAAGTTGTTCGATCAAATATAAACTATTATAAAAGAAATATATTTTAACTTCAAAATCTTAATATAACTAAAATATTTCTTTTCTGTCTGTAATATCTATTATTGAGAGGAAAGCGCCATGATCCATCGCAAGCGGAAGGATCAGCCAAGTCCGGAGTTTTCAAGAATTAATGTAAATAGTTTAAAATAGAAATAAATAGTTTTAACATGCTATTTCATTTCATGTTTAATTTTTTTTCTGTTTCTTATTTTGGTCTGATCCAATTCAAATCTTAGTACATAAAGTTTGAATGAGCTCTCTGATCAATATTACCATTGTATATACACGGCAAAATTCATTATTTCACAATAAAATAAAAAATAAATCTCTCCTATTCATTTATGTAATAAAATAGTGTTGTATTTTTTGTATTGTTATTTTCAGTTAATTTTCTTAATTAAAAATCCTTTTGTTTTTAAGAGCCTGTTTGTTGTTACATACATTCATATATATGATAAAATGTTTTGGATTATTTATTTTATTTTTTTTAGGATTAATGGGTTAAGAAAATGAAAGAGGATGAATAATGATATAGTTCCGAAAATCCCATTAGCTTGCATAGAAAAATGAAAAAAAGCGCTTTAGAGCATCATCAATTATACGTACAATAAATACATTACTAAATACAAGAAAAGTGTTTTCTACTTTGTTGTTAGGTATGTCTCTTTTAATTCTCTTCCACTCGGAATCCAGGCTCGACTGGCCGCAGACGTCTCCTTTGACAGCTCAGCTATGGCAGGAATCTGCTCTTACAAAAAGAGGAAATGTCAGGTCTGTACTGGGTTTTTTAGCCACACGAGGGCTGCCAGCTCTTCTCTGCCAAACACATTAGCCGTGACTCTTGTTGGTATTAAATAAATAGAATTTAAGAAACTATGGAGAATTTTTTTAAAGAAATAATCAGGTCGTCAATTTATTTATAACAATCAGCTGTCCTAAACCATTAAATAATAAATATGTTATTTTTATATTAAGATGTTGAAATAAAAAATTAAATTCTTTTAATTAGGAGTAACCATAAGATGAAATTTCTAAAAAGGAATGGATATAATTAATAATAAGGAATATTAATATAACAAACATCTTAATAAAAAAGAACTAATATCTTCCCAGAAAATAAAATCAAGAGTAAATATGTTAGTTATAACATTTAAGATAACAAAAAATCAATCTAATGTTCTTTTATTAAAAATTTAGGTTGTCACTAACAACTTTTTTTTTTAAATTTATTTATTGATATTTACAACTGTATAAAAAATACAACAAGTAAATTTGATCATAATGACATGATACAGGATGTAGAGAAACTACCCA
>NW_027116131.1:1439722-1447880 GCF_000696795.3 Halyomorpha halys
GAGTATTTAGCAATGGAGCTTCTACCTGCACATCTCGACAAGCAGAATATCTTCCTCTGACCTATCGGAGTGGATTAACCTTTTGACCTAGTGGATTAACCGTCGACTAGTATTTATTTTACATATTATTTGTTTATTTGTAAATTAGTTTATTTTTTTGTAATTTTCATAATTTTATAATTTATCTGAAAGGCTTTTTATTGTGCTTGTATGTTTCATTTATGTTAGTTTTTAGTTTTTTGTTTTTTTTTTTGTTTAAATTGAACCAAATAAATGTTTAATCTGAGCCAGTTTGTTTTTTGTTCATTTTAAAGCTTTCCAACAAAAAGACATAGTCGATTTGATACCTCATATAGCTACCGCTTTAACACTTCTAATGGGAAAAAAAAGTGAATTTAAGAAAGAGATGAAGAGAAAAAGAAATTAAGGTAAAATAAAACTTTAGAGTGACAATAACAGAACTGATGAATATAGAACTTATAACAGACTGTCCTGGAGCAGCCAGGGCTTCAGTCTTCGACTTTCAACCATAGGCTTGACATTATCTTAACCATACTTCTTCTAATCTCCTCGAACGGAGTTAGAGTTGGCATGCGGTGGTTTGGGAATAAGGATAACTAAGGTTTGGTTAAACCTTGCGTCTAAATTCCAAAAGTGCTACTCGATTTCAAGGAGTAGAACTGGCATTTCCTCCCTGTTCATAGCTCACACTATTTTAATATTTTTAAGATCGTTTTCTTCCTGCGGTTTTATACATTCTGGCATTACTATGTTATGTGTTGGTTGCATGTTCTAAGAAGGATGTAACAATTTATACTATAGATAAACACTTAACAAAAACAACTATATCACAAAGATATCAGAGGAAATCACAAGTTATAATTGATAGGAGCTCCCGAGGCGTGAAGTTGCCGAGCCAAGTTTTTACGGCGCTTATATAACTTTCTTCGGAAAGGACCTCCCTTCACTTTTGGCCATTTAGTATCTTAGCGAGGAGTTGGTACTTACCAAGTCACTCACTTTTCAAGAACGAAAAGTCTGAAAATGTTTTAGATATCCACTTCTTTCATCGCCGCATTAGACGTAAATTTTATTAAATACGAATAGATAACTGATTAAGGTGAATCAGGGGAAGTTGAGACTAAAATTTTAAAAGATTGGAAGATCTTTGACTGACCGCGTGTAACATTTAAAAGAAAGATGTTCAGACGTGGTCAAAACAACTCAAATGATAAATCAACTACTTATTGTGAGCCAACGTTTCGCCCTACTTTGCAAAATTTCATCAGGGCTAAACAAGATACAAAAACCTACAATGAGTAACAGTAAGAGAATAAATAGTGTGAAATAAACTAAACTAAGATATAGCTAAAAATGATTTAAAATATGTAAAATTTTATATGAATAAATGAATTGTTAAGTTAGTTTAAATAAGAAATAATTGAAAATAAGACACTACAATATAGTAGTAAGGCCAGTGATACGGCATGGTATGGAAACGGTCATCACGAAACGGATTGTTGTCCAGATATTTCCAGACTACAATATAAGATTCTCATATTTGATAGCGTTACTATCTATTTTTAATTTTAAAATTATATATGGCTAAAAGAAAAGTTCTGAATTATTTCCGATGTTTGATAAATTCGTAATTAATAAAGATCCTTGCTTCAAAAGGAACTTAGAGTGGACTAACTAACTACAATATTTTTAACAACAATAAATAATGAACGTATATTAATAAAATAAATAATATATAAAAATCGTAAAAGAATAAACAAAACCGTTAATTTTATTATGATATAAATGGCTATTCACTTGTAGTAAACTGCCCCGTGGGATAAGAGAAGGATCGATTAAGGAGCTGAAGACCGAAACTAAACAATCCTCGGGACATTGAGGCCGTTATCTAGATTACAAAGGCACAATTAACTCAGCTCCTATAGTGCGCCTTATAGTCAATTTATTATCGCCCCATTCGATCCTCTTACAGCTTATCTTTTGTCATCGCTCATTGTATTCCTTACTATAACTTTATTTATGTATTAAATATGTTCTTGTACGAACTACAGATATATAACTTAAGCAAGCATACGAGAACACATAAACTGTGTCTCATATTCGTCAAACTCTGTTTATTGTAGAACATGAACAAACATTTTAAAAAAAAAAAAAATTTTTATCTTGATTTATATTTATATTTATATTTTTCCACTGCTGAGAGTAGGATCTTTTTCATATAATTTTTTATCTCTTTGCACAACCGTTGGTCTTGTAACAGTACTTCCTTGCAAAGTACTGAACCCCTGACCTTCATGAGTTGTAGCGGTACATATTTTAATTTGTTTTTAATAGCGTTTTATCAATATATCATTGTATGTCAGCTAAATGAATAACTTGTAGCGATCCCCGTCTGAAACCAGGTAAGTAGGCCTGAACAATTATGTTTAACTAATTCAAAAATAAAATTATGTTTAACTCACACCAACATTTTTATAGAGTATTCAATATTTATAATTTTTCAAATAAAAGGTTTACGCTAAGACCAATCATTATCAAGATGCAAATGAAAAAACCAAAGAAATACACCGTTGTTATTCGTATTTTTATGTTATTTTAATATTTTCAAAATTTTTATCAACAATGATAACAAAAAAAAACAAGTATTTTAATAATGATAAATGACCCTCAATCTATGACTTATACATTGGGCCAGGACTTTACCTCAGGCCGTATTTCTATAAATGGGATCTATAATTATGATCGATTATCAAATAACACAAAATAAACGAAAAATAAATTGTAGTTGGTGATCGAAAAATGGTCCGGGTGGTCGTCGAAATGGGTGTTTCAGTTTTTCGAAAAGAGAGAAATGCTTTATTAACAGGAAGAAATGCTGCCAAAATACTGCGTGTTGCTATTACACACAGTATACTAATCTATCTTTAAAGAAAATATTAAAACTATATAAACGAAATACATTGGTACGATATTTACGACACATTTCTTTTATTTTTAATAACTACTTTTTTTTGTATTTATTTATTCTTTACTTGTATTTTTCTTCTTTTTGTTTGGTTATTATCATTATATTTCTAATCCTCTCATTACATCCCACTCTACCATACCTCGTATTCCTCTTTCCTGGTGATCCGACGCAAATATTCAGGTTACCACACAAGTTTTATTTTAAATTTATGGACTCATTCAAAATTGATACTTTCAGTAAGCAGCGATAAACTGTATTTGATAACTGACCTTTGAGGTCACCATTTTTTCAAGCCGTTCTAAACATTGGTAGAATAGTTAATTTTGATCTGTTTTATGAACGAAAATTAGACTAATCGAGTCTAACATGTTATAACAAATTATAACATATTGATACGTTTTCTCTGAAATACGACCTAAATCTAAGAAGAATTGTAAAAATGTTTATGAATTAAAGGAGTAAGTGGATGAAGGGGGTAGGTGCCTATATAACTAGCGTGAGGTATCCTAACCTTAATTGCAATAATTAACTGCAATAATTAACAATTGCAACATTTGCAAACATGCAATAATTAACTGAGATACCTAGGTTTAGAAGGGGCTATGTACACTTCAAGACTAAACAAGCTCCATCAAAAAAAAAAAATTAACTTTGTTTTTTTTAAATTTACTATTTTTTACACTACCCGTTCATCCACTAAACCCTTCAATAAATTTCCTTAAAGCATAACTTTTTTTTTTTTAGGTAGCCCAAGGTACAAACATCTTTTATTTTTTGTTATTGATATGCAAAGTCCATTTGCCTTTTAGTGATCTCAGCTTTCTCTGTAATTTTTTTTCACGGTTTTGTAGGGTTCTCAAAGCCTTTTTTTATATAGTTAAATATTTGTATTTAAATCGAGTATGTATCTGAAAACTGCCTTTTAAGGTGTTCATTTTTTTAAGCTGTTTTTAAACATTAGTGTAACAAATAATTTTGATCTGTTTTATTAACAAAAATTGCTACAAAATACCTCATTGATGGAGCTCAGCTCATTTTTTTTTTATATGAAAACTAACGTGTGATTAAATTATATTATATGATTGAATTATAAATAGTTATAATTACATAATTATGATAATTATGTGATTAAATTATAGAATACTAATGTGTGAACTAATATTGATCTTCATAGTATCCTCAAGGAGGGAGATAGATACCTATCTAACTAGTGTGAGGTACTCTAATCTCAAAATCCAATTAGTAACTGAGTAGCCGTAGAAGTAGCTATGTGCTCTTAAAAACAAAACAAGCTCCAACAAAGAAAAAAAATTGAGCCTTTTTTTTTTTTAATTTACTATTTTTAACATAACCCCTCTTTCTACTGACACCTCCAATTAATTTTAAAAGCTTAGAAAATTAATGGAGAGTGGCGCTCTAAGCTATTGGTTAAAGATATAAATTACATGGAAGGAAATATATATTTTTCCAATTATATTCAGTTTTTCACCGCCAAAGTTCAGAAATATTTCAAACTTACACAGATTTAATATTTGGTTTTCCTCATTTGATCTCGAGTTCTGAGAAATTTCAGGTTAGAGCTTCCCAGAATCTAGCTTTGAAAGCAATATCGTATTTCAGTTCACGAAGACCAATGAATAACCCACGATAAATTTTTTATACGCTTTTAGTGGTAGCATAAATCCCTAATAAATCTTCCATGTCCTAACTCTTTTCAAGGATTAAATTGTAGTTATTTGATAAGCATCTGACTGATAGTTTTTTTATCTCTCCATCGCGATCAACTATTAGTAACTTTTATTATTCATCTAAGTTTCAAACTAGAAACAAAAGCGATTTATTTTTAGACTAGGAAATAGATTGAAGAAAATACAAAAATATATTTTTAAACCTGATCGACAAAGTTCTAACTGCCATGAGACAATCTCCTAAAAGTATTAACTTATGCAGGCACAGGAAGAGACTTCTAATTCTCTAGTCGTTGGTAGTGTTCCCATTCCCTGGAGAGCTATAGTCTCACTGCAGTGCTTTCGTCTACGCTCCCTGCATTCTTTAGAAGTAGTTTTAAAAATGAAAAGAGCATAAAATAGGTTAGAAGAGTCCTGAACTCATTTATCAAATGTAGCCTCTTTATCCTTTTTATTATCTAATACTTATTAATTTTTACCCTATAATTGCACTAATTATGAAATTCTAACATGAACATTCCAGTAAAGAATGAAGTAAAATAGGCCAACACAATTTTTCGTAGGAAAAAGTAAGTTAATTCGTTTTTAGCATCCTTGAAAACCTCATTGGAAAAATTAATTTTAAAAAAATTGGAAATTTTTAAACATTAATTATTGGACAATTTTTTTTTCTCTCGATGGATTTATTCACATTATCATTCATTAATTCACATTATTTTATCCAAATTCTACGTTAATAAAACCATTGGAAAGATGGATTTCTACTCTAGCAACCTTAATACTAACACCATTGAGATTTAATGTTCTTAAGGGTATTTCTATTAAATAAAACCTTTTTCAACGTTTTATTTTATACCTCTAGTTCCAATTTTTAAAATTAGGTCAGGTTTGTGCCATAGTGTGGTTTGTATAGCCCTTAACCACTCCCTAGTTTCTTGTAGATTGGTGGTATCGTGTTAAAATTATTGCTTATTTCTTTGTTTATTTTTTAAAAAGAAATAAACGCTCATGTAAGGCGAAAACTTTGAGCTAAAAAATTAATTTTTAGATCATTACGAAAATCCGTATTTAAGGATATCTTGAGGTGTCAAAAATTGATATTAAGATTGTTTCACTCCTGGAAATTTTTTACTGCACTTTGATAGGTTCCCGGTTCTGTATTGTTTCAATATTGCTTTTTGTTAAGTGATTATTTAGTTTAATAAAAAAATGTATTAATTATACTTTTATTTTGACTGTAAATTGCCAAATAATGTCTAAGCGATGTCGTTTTTGGCTAATGAAATAGAATTTTTTTTCTAGTTAAGTTGTGAGTGGAATTTAATTACATATATATAATTAAAATTAGTTCGCTTTTCAAGCTAAAAGTTTTATTTCAGATTTAATTAAAAATTTTAATTGAATCTACTAAAATATTTGGGATTGCTTTTAATTTAATTAATTTAATTTAACAAAAAAAATAAAAATATATGTTTTTCACTAATGTTTAACACTGTTTAATATTGACGACATATTTCAGGTTAAAATATAAATAAAGATCTGGATTATCTCTATAGGAAGTCTGGTGAGTCAATTCATAAAAAAATTATTTGAGGTTAATGACTTCCAGTCTTTTTTTTTTTTTATGAATAATTAAAGAGTTTAAATATTAACTAGAAATATTTGGTATATAACTCATCTTAGAGACAAAAAATTACTTTCAAAGACGAAATTTATCTTTTATAGAAATTTTTGTTACATATATTTATCTTTTCATTCGTTTTCAGAGCCAGTATGTTTTTGTAAGAACGTTGAGTATCTTTGTTATTTTACCCACCTTGACTATGGCTTCCTGATATACGATGTACTCTCGTGTAAACTCGAAGCTCTTCTTAAACATTTTATGAATGTCTTAGTACGGATTATTTTCGGGATACACATAACCTCTATCCATCCTTCCGATGCCTTTATTTCCTAGCTTCATTTTTATTTCAAGTAATTAGTACTCAGTGCCCCTCCTATATCCTAGGAAAACTGCATTTAAAATTCTCAGTCCAATCTCGTACTGCCAGGTCCCGTTTATCTTACATCTACCGTCTACCTCACCGAACTGCTGCGTTTGACAAATCCTATTTAACCCTAGCTGCGTTTCGCTGGAACTCCATTCTTTCTACTATACGTCATGTGCCAATACTTCCCTCGTTTCGAACCCTTCTGTTTAACCACATTTTCCTTCTCCAGACTGAACCAATATTACATATAAATATATTATATTTCTTAATATTGTAACTACTTTTTTTTTAATGAATTCAGTTATTAAGTTTTTTTCTATATCTAAAACTATTGATGTGCAATTATAATATAAGTTGTAATTAAGTGTGGCCACACTATTTTGGCCAATTATTTGTGTAATTTTATAATTGTTCTAAAGGTACTAATTCCCAGAATAATAAACCATTTTTCATTTCATGGCTTGGGTGCATTACGTTTGAACATCAAATGCCAACAATAGAAATATCATGAAGGGCAGGTCACTTGGCGTGTAGTGTTAAAGCTAAGGCATTGTGTATCCAATATCGAGGCGATTCAGGGCTGTTTAACTCCGTGGAAGATTATCAAATTTTTTCAATACATCACAAAATTGTAATATATTCAATGGTGCTAATAATATTACTGTTCCTGCTGTCTCTTTCCTCTTATTAAAATTATATGTAGAATACAATGAAAAATTATATACTAATCTTAGCTTAAAAAATAATGACATTATTTTTTTTACGTATATATTTTTCCTAAATGTTATTAATATTTTGAAAATGTCAAAGTTTCATTTCTCAATTTTACAGTGGATTGTGAATTTTTAAAATGAAATGTAATTAGGGAAGAGTAATGGTATTACAGCAATTCTATTCATTGTTGGACTGAGTAAATAAGGGCCAACACGTGAGATGTGAGCCAGTGTTTTCCTTCACAAAGTGGGGGAAGGGAACCCCATGGGAGTTGAGGGCTTTTCTTTCAGTCTATTTACCACTTCTTTCCACCTCTCTCATTCTTTCCACCTCTTTCATTCAACTTTATCGCCACCTGCCCTTAACGCCCTCCCTATTTACCCCATCTTCTGTCTTGTTAGTTTTCATTTATTTCACTCCTTTTATTTATTTTTTTTCTTTGGCCCTTATATTTAGTATTGTGAAAATGTTAGGCATGCAAGACTCGACCAAAAAAATGAATAGTATTGTTTAATCTTTTTTTTATTTATTGATATTTACAACTGTATAAAAAAATACAACAAGTAAATTTGATCATTATGACATAATGATATGATACAGGATGTAGAGAAACTACCCAGTAATAGAACTCTAAAACAGTTTACAATATAAGGTCACAAGGCCATCTTCTTTTCAGGCGCCTCGGAGGATTGCCAGGAATGGATGAGGAAGCAAGGTTAGAAACTAGTGGGTTTGGGTGGTTAGGGAGTTTATTATGGAAGGAATAATATCGGGTT
>NW_027116131.1:1448675-1450049 GCF_000696795.3 Halyomorpha halys
CCAAAGAAGACGAGACAACGTCCACCACACGATGACATTGCTGGATAGTGGAGTGGGATGTTCGGAATCCAAACTGGTGATCTGGGATTATATGATTGGAATCTAAGATAGAATATAGGCGTTTCAAAATAAGTTTTTCGAGGATTTTTTCCGTGATCGGTAATAGATAGATGGGACGGTATGAGGTTGGGTGAGCCGCCAGAACACCAACTGGGAGTTGAACACAACACAATTGAACAGAGCACAATTGGAGTTTGGGGATCATTTTGATTATAGATAGTTTCCATGGGTCAGGAAAATATGTGGAACGGAGAACGGCGTTATATATGTAGATGAGGAATAGGATGGCTTTTCCAGGAAGAAGTTTAAGGATGTGGGATGTCATTAGATCGTATCCAGGAGCTTTGCGGATAGATTGTTTAATCTAGTATTTGTTTATATCAATTTTTTTTCTCTTTGTTGTATTTATTTAATCAATATTGATTTTTCAAACAGATCTAATACATTCACTGTATAATCATTGTCATTAATAATTATTTGACGTTCAGATAGATGTACCAAAAAAAAAAGAAAAAACAACCTGTTGTTAAGGTAAATTACTGAAAATTTCTTAGTAAAAGTTTCCTTGAAGTTTAGGCAACTTTAACGATTTTTTTTTATCTTCACATTTATTTATTGTAGTAACAAAATATAGGTGAATTAACTGCGTAATAGCAAGAACAATTTAGACTTATTCTCAACAATTTTACTTGATTCGTCAATTCACCTACAGAGATTTATCTCACTTAATAGAGTTTATGACCTATTTTTAATATAATAATCTTAAAAAAAAAAATTGTTTTTCATTGCAAATTTTAAAAATATTTGTATATATGTATATATAAAAGTATATAACAATAAAAAAAGGTATATAGAACTTTTTTTTTATGACGCCCTAACAGGTCATTTCTGACTTGCGGGGTGGTATCTACAGGCTATCATTCTACTCTAACCATGGTGGGAGATCATTTATTATAATCAACAAAATAAATTTAGAATATAAGATGATTTTGCATGTCTTTTCTACCATCAGTTGTTGCTGTCAATGTCTTCATATCTCAATGGTGTATAGTGATTCTTCCATTTAAGTGTATAGTGATTTAACTAGCTCTACACTCTAAAGAGCAAGACAGTAAGGAGCCTTGACTTCCAATCATTCATACCAGTCTCATATCTGACATCAAGAGTATCTCATTGTCATCTTGGTTAAAAATTAATTTGCAGGGGAGGAGAGGATTCCCAAGTCTATTATTGCTTTATATCTATGATATGTTTTTCATTGCTGATCGTTTATTTTCAGCTTGATCAACCTTTAAAATGATTTAAAGATTATAA
>NW_027116131.1:1450114-1456290 GCF_000696795.3 Halyomorpha halys
ATTTAGTAGTATTGGAAATTTACTTCTAGAACCTAAGTCCTTAAAAAGGTGGTTGCTTTTTTTATTCTTTAATCTTTAAGAGTCTGATCTAGATCTTAAGAATAATATATTTTATAACATAATATATTCATATTTAGGACCCTGGTTCTATTTCGGTATACAGTAACTAAAGCAAAAAGAAAAGAAATAAAAAATAAACTTGAAAAAAGTCAAGTATTTTATAAATTTCCTCAATGAATTCATACCTTCAGCCATTCATAATCACGCTGCCAATAGGCTAATTCCATCGCTCCATCGGACATTGAGCAAGTCGAGTTATGCGATACTTGAACGGAACAAGCGAGACAAAGTGGGACAAGGGAGATAAAGCAGATAATATACTGACCGTTGGGCCCACTATATAGGCAGAGCGACACTCCGTGAAATTGGCAAGGTCACTCCATAGGCCTACCTGCTCTGGGTATCGCACTTATTTATAGCGCCGAGGCAAAAGCTATATATTTTTTATCACTTCTTTCCACTACTAGATAGATATTCACACGCAAATATAATATATATGCACTATTAGATATAAAACATATAAACCCAAGAATCCATAGAGAAAAAGATAGGAGTAAACCCAAAATACATTACCAATCACTATTTTCTTATTGAAGAGAAATAATACAATCTACAAAAGAAAAACGGAAACAATGTCAATAACAACAGTAGTACTCACAAGTAAAAAATAATAATAATAAAAAGTAAATTGAAATGTTACAAATTTGATATATATAAATAAAATAATAAATCGAAAAAAAATACTATACTGAAATTAGAGAATATGGTCGGGTTGAGGTCATCAAAGCTACACAAATAAACTAAACTCATTTATTTGTGCCGACTTTTTCGTTTTGAATTTCAAACCTTCATCAGGACTGAAAAACAAAACGAAATTACAACCTTATTCAGAGAAACATGTTAACAAAATGGAAAGAAGTTTGTTTGTTATAAACAAACTTGTCGTTAAACCGGTAATACTATATGGACGGAAATCTCACGCCTCCCCAGTCCGAAAGAACTACTGAGAATAGAACGAAGAATCCTTACGAGAATCAACAGCCCCAAAAAGATGCAAGAACGATACAGACTAAGACCCAACAAAGAGATCTACATAGATACAAAGGACCCAGAAACAGGAAACTGGAATTCAATGATATATGATGAACGAAGAAAAGGAAAGACTAGGTATAACGGACTTGGACTGACTGGACGAAGAAAGATATAGGAAAATACTGAAGGAAATCAAGGTTCTCGTGGGAATGAGAAATTTAAAAAAAGGGGACCGCGTGGATAAAAGAAAGGAAAAAAAAGGCACGCAGAGGGAAAATGGAAGGGAAGGAAAAACAAAACTCAATATAGAGAGAAGCCAAAAGTAATGTTATTCGCGTGGTCTTTAAAACCGTTCCATGAAAAAAAAATGGAAATATACGTAACAATAAATTAACAAGATAGTAGTTGATACTAATAGAATATAAAATATAATGTCGTAGAGGCAAGAATTATACAAAATAAATGATAAAAATAGACAGTGTTCAAGTAAAAAAAAGAAATTAACATGATGAAAGATGTGGAAGAAAAGATGAGTAATTAAATTAACATAATAGAGATGTCAGTAATATCTAAATATAGTGAAAAACATTTTAAATTAAGACTTACTTAACTACATTACTTAAAGAAATGTTAGAAAGAAAACGATAAATATGATACAAGGGACACAAAAGAAAACGGGACATATATTACAATGTCTAAAAGATACACAGTACCTATACAGATAAAATAGTTCTTGCCACGACATTCCTAACCATAATAACATAATATAGTATTTCAGCTTCAATTATAACTGGAGTATTATACCCAGGAGCTGTCAAACAGACTTTTAATTAACGAAATCCATAGTGTACATCAATTACCCATGTCTACTCCTTTGTTTCTTCTGTACCCGATTATTTGTTGATGTTTCCATTTTCCTGGTATCGGTATCGGGTCCCTAGGCAACTGGGTCAGTAAAGAATATCCAACCAGGAGGTTCAAAAGCTAGTGAAAAAGCTTGGAAAAATCCTCTGACCTCTGCTTTTTTCTCTTTTATATTTAGCTGAGGATCAGTCACCTGGAAAAGTCTTGAAAGGAAATCTCTTGTGCTTTCAAAACATTTAAGGTATTTAATTAGAGATTAGAGAGTTTTCGCATCGCACTGTTAAAATTATTTAATGCTTTCAGAATATATTTAATAAAATCATGTTTAAGTAATTTTTATAATAACATCTTAGAACTTGAAATCTGTGTCTTGATATTTTAATTTTGGAGAACTTCCGTGGAAGGACTAAGAGAATATCAAATCAGTATATAAATAGGCACTCAATATGTATGAGAGTGTATATATACAAATTTGAAACAAAATGTCAGACACCTAATTCCAAATATCAATATAATTATTAACCCAGGAGAGGTGTAGCCTTGACCATGGGAAATAAACGTCTATATTTTGTTAGTATTCCATCTGGTTTGTCTATCTTCCATTGACCCTTTGAGCTTGTTTATGCTACTCCCTATTTCAAATTTCATTGAAAGTAATCGTAAACTAATAGAACTATATATATATAGTACTAATCGTCTACTATTAGATAAATGTTCACGGGACACCTGTTAGGGAACAAAAGTAGGACACTCCAGCCGGGTTAAAACATTCAACTTTCAATAATTTTACTCAAATTAAAATATTAGTTTGAGGTTATCGAGTATCTTTGGAACACTTAACAGGAGATTTCTGACTAATGACTGGTTATCTGAAAATTCTGGAAGGAATTCCATCAGCAATGCCAATTTGACAGAAATCGAGCTTGAGCCATTTAATGCCACCTTAGCTCTGTATTTATTTAATGGTTTTTACATACCAATAGATTTATTAATACATAAAATCAAAAGCAAAATTTTGGTTTTATTAAATGACTTTGAATGTATTAAATATATATAAAAACTAAAAAAAAATAGTAACTTAGACCAAATGTTTTTTTTCGTTTAGGAAAAATCAGGTCAAATTCGTTTTTAGCGTATTTTAAAGCCTTTAAATTTTTTACATACCAAAAATTAGAAATTTTGGACTTGATTTTTAGAGGATATTTTTCTTGCCCAAGCGATTCCCATAGTAATTCTTTACTTCTCACATTGTTATCCAAATCTAACAACTACAACAGTTGGAAAGCTGAAATTCCGCTCTTTCGGCCCACATGAGTATCATTTCAATTTTGTGCCTAGTTATGGGATTATAACAGATTTAAATAAATAAAATTTTCTTATTTAATACCGAATAAAGTTGATAATCGCCTTTAAAAAATGAAAATTCATATCCGGGGGAATTTTCAAAGTAACAAAAAAATAAATCCTTTCTGCTTGGAATTTTCACTTTACTGGGGACATCGATTTTTTTTTGTTTTTGACGGTGCCACTAATCTGCACGAAACTTGTAAGATGTTTAGAGCCGTCTAAACTGCACAAACTGTACCTTCGTCAACAAATTAGAGCCGGAGATATAAAATAAAATGTTTAAGAAAGTTTTCTTTAAGATATACTGGAAGCGATATTGGGTAGGAAAAAAGTATCCTGCAAAAATCGGGTCCAATAATTTTTTATTTATATGATTCAAGAGAAGCTTTTAGAGAATCTGAATTTTTTTTGGTCAACTTTACAAGAGGCAACTTTTGGTTTTTGAAATATTTTGTACACTTCAACTCATTTAATATAATAAACAATCTTTACCCTTTTTCTACAAAAAAAAAAATCGATTGATATTTAACATCCATTCAGTACATGATTAGCAAATGTGGCGTACAATAATATAAAAATATTCTACAATTATTTAATTTAATTTTATATCTTATTGTTACGAAGGAAAACCCAGTTTTGCCATTCTTTTCAGTTTAGGCTGCCCTGATAAGATTTGTCTTGATTAATAATGTCGTATTAAAGTTATTGCAATTCTCATGGTATTTTGGTAAAATATTGAGAAAAAAAAATGTATTTATATGAAAATTTAATTAAGAGTTTTATTTCGTAAAAACAAATTTTAACTTTACTTCTGCATAAAAAATATTATATCCTGATTTGCTCAGTCAGACGGTCAAAATTGTTTCAACTATATGGATTATTGGTGTAAAATAACAAATAATATTATAAAATATGTTAAATAAGATTAAATGTATAAAACACTACACCTTCATACCTACGTTCTTCATGTTGGTGAAGAGAATTTATGTTTAGAAGCAGTTCAGATTCGCTTTTAGCGTCTTCAAATACCCTAGAATACGATTAAAAATATTTTATCTGCCAATTTAGACTAAATTTCTTAGATATATTCCTATGATGTGCTATATTCCTTCGCTCATGTGCTTGAATTGAGACAAATAGAACAATATTTTGTTTAGAATCAGTATTTTATTCCAAAGATAGTACTTTAGAATGCGGTTATTGTCTTAATTAAGGTCATCCTATAGACTTTCCTTAATCTGTTAGAGTAGTTACAATTTAATTCCAGTCTTCTGTACAGCCAACTGATTACCTCAAACTCAAAATTAAAAAAAAATATCAGATTACATTATTCAAACAAAGCATCGATAAAAATACACTCTGAAGCATAAACCGAGGTACATAAAATAAATCATCATAAATCTGAAAATTTTATTACATTTTAAAAATCAACAGATAAATTGTCTTTATAATAACACATGAAATTCCAATCTTGTATAACCAAGTGGAAATGGTGAATATTACGAATAGATATTTCTACACGGTGTGGACCGCTCATGTGTAAATCCTTTTTAGTATATATAGGTCTGTAGATCTTGAGAAGGCACAATTCAGAGCAACATATCCAACTTTCAATATGATCTCTAACAAGGTAATTCTATACTATGTTAAGAACTATATTAGTAATGAATATTTTATAGATATTAGTTGTTATTTCAGTCACTATTACTCTTCGGAACGATTGTCGTTTCTCTCGTGTCTATCGCTCAAAGTTCTTATTGGGACCACAAAGAGGAAGAGCACTATGTGAGTAAATTATCAAATAAATAATTTTGTATTTAATTTTTTTTAATGATTTTAAATATCAATTTTAAATTTTATTTTCACAGGATTCCCACCCCCAATATAAGTTCGAATACAGCGTTCACGATCCCCACACCCACGACATCAAAAGCCAGGAGGAATATAGAGATGGCGATTACGTCAAAGGATATTACAATCTGAAGGAATCCGACGGCTCCGTCCGAGAGGTTCACTACACAGCCGACAAACACAGCGGCTTCAACGCTAAAGTGACAAAGGATGGGTTGCCGCTGTTCGACGGACACCAAAAGCCCATCTCTCATCACTACACCACTATCCACGGCGGCCACCAGGATAGTGAGAACAGCCATTATGGAGGATATCATGCTACCAGCACTCAGAACCAGAACAGCAAGCACTATAACCAGCAAAAAATTGTTCTACACGTCGACGAACACCAAGAGCCCAGCTCTCATCACTTCAGCACTATCCACAGCGGCCACCAGGATAGTGAGAGCAGCCATTATGGAGGATATCATGCTACCAGCGCTCAGAACCAGAATAGCAAACACTACCATCAGGTTGTCTTACACCATCACCACTAAATGGACACATGCTTCATTCTAATGCCTTATTTTATAATAAAATGATATTTCTGAGTAAATGGAAGAGGATTCATTTAATTTATTTCTCTTTTTTTTTATTTCCTTGAAATTTTACTCATAATTTTGTTTTAATGATGTATAAGAAACTGACACCAAGGAATAATAAAATCTTGAATGATGAATGATAAAAATATTTGAATACTCTCTTCAAGAAAGTTCAGAGCTAAGAAATTCGATTTAAATAAATGGCAAATTTCAATTAATTGTACATTGATCTTTAAAACTCTGACAATTTTTTTTAATAAAAATTGACATTTAAGATAATATAATGCTAAAAAAAAAAATAAAAAATACAATAAAGTAAATTATGTATATCTAGGAATCTTTCCCTTGATAAAATATAGAAGCAACTATTAAAACTGACCCCAAGCAGTTTGACAATTTGAAAAATCAAAAAAAGATATGTTGGTATAAAATATAAAATAA
>NW_027116131.1:1456340-1466065 GCF_000696795.3 Halyomorpha halys
TATATAGTTGACCGTAAAACTTAAATATAAGAAAATGGTTAGGTTTGCGGTCAAAAAAAGAACAAAAAATAGTTTATAACTATTTTAATGTCCGACGTTTCACCCCCCCCCCCCTTTGCAAGAAGATCTCATCAGGGCTAAAAAGATATAAAAGAAAACTGAGAATATTACAATAAGGTAATCTAGGTAATATTATGTAAAAATAAAGTAATACGAAATTGCATATAAATAAACGGAAGGAAGACATAAAAAAGTTTTAATATAAAATAAACTTGAATAAACAATGATAAGAATAAAAAAATAAGTAACAATGGTAAGAATAATTTTTTTTTTTTAAATACGTAAAATGTACAGTTAAAAAGTACAGGAGACGTACATAAAACAAAAACAATAAGGAAAAAAAAAGAAAGTAGAGATTAATTAACATCTTGAAAGAATAAATATAAATACAAATAATAATAATCATATTAAATGATAACAAATGAGCAAAGAACAAATCAGGACCACCAACCTGTTCAAAGCGAAAGGTTGAACAGAAGGTGACAATAAATCGGAAGCGTGGAGGAGGAAGTTTGAGCTATAAATTCCATATATATATATCGCAGCCATATATTAATCTTAATAAAGACTTATTAAGATTTTATGCTTATTTTATTATCATCACCAAATTTTTCTATAATGCTTTTGTTTTTCACCTGTTTGTTATCTCTCTATCACTTATATTATATATAGTTGCATTCACTTATATTTATTCATCTAAGTTTTATTAACTTTTACATTTACTTTGTTTTGTTTTTTGTTTTTTTTTTAACTTTTACTTCATATGTTTCTATTAACTTATTTCACTTATCATAACTTTATTGTTACCATTGTTACTTATTTTTTTATTCTTATCTTTGTTTATTCAAGTTTATTTTATATTAATATTTTTTTATGTCTTCTTCCGTTTATTTATATGTAATTTCGTATCACTTTATTTTTACATAATATTTATCCTAGCTTAAATTACCTTATTGTATCTTATTGGTGTAATATTCTAATTTTTTTGTAGCCCTGATGAAGACCTGCAAAGTTGGGCGAAAAGTTGGACATTAAAATAGTTGTAAACTATTTGTTCTTTTTTTTACCGAAACCCTGACCATCTTCTTATAATTAAAATATTATAAAAGTATAAAATACTTAAATAATACTTTTCATAAAAATAATCATCTGTTTTACATTTTATCGTATTTCTATTGTAATTTTATGATATTGTACGCTGTAAAATATTCACTTAAATAAAATAATTTCTTGTTAAGCACATCATCGGCTGGCCTTACCAAAAACTCTTAATATCCTATTTTGTCATTGTACTTTTCAAAAAAGTGCTGTTGTAACTAATTTCTTTTTATTTTAATCATCAACATAACAATTTACATATCTAGTCAGCACATCTGACAAAACCTTTTTTTTTATTTGAAATATTACCTTGATTGCAATTCTATGGTAGTACTTTTGGAATACTAACTTTTAATTAAAAATAAAATAAAATCTCATTGTTTGTCTTATATGTCATTATTTGCAGGCAAAGTAGCGATATATCAATTATGTTATGATCTATTAAATTAAAAAAAATATCGGTATTGCAAATTTCTTCGTGATATTTCACGATTAGATTTGTGATTATAAAAAATCAGTTACTATAACTAATTTATATCCGAACATGGATCAATATTTTGAAAATCATTAATATTGTTCATAAGTATTAATTAATTATAATTATTTTACCTTAAGATATTGTATAACTAATAAAAACACAATTTCAAAGGACGCTTTATCCTCAACATTAATTTATTTCACTTATCAACTTTTCGACCCTTGTGCCATTATCAAGGAGGTAACCTAAAATTTTCATATACCTTCACACATAACACTGATATTTCTTAACATACCTCATTATTGATTTTTTACATATTAATTATAAATTTTTTTTCAGTAAAGGCCAATTGTCAAAGTCAACCAATCTTAAAAACAGAAATGATGTAACAGTTTCCGATTCAAATTTATAAAATAACTATCAATTTACAAAACTATACAATTTTAATGCATCAAAACTTATTTTAAACCTTTTTTTTTCAAATAGTTAAATTCTATAATTTTAATTTTAATTTAATTAAATACAATAGTTCTAAAAGTTTGTAATATCTGCAAGTAATAAACAATTGGTATATAGGAAACCCGGAAAGTAGGATTGCTTTGACTTTCTAAAAAATATTGATTTGAGAATATGAAGCGATCATCGATGTTGTAATCAATTTTAAGAACAAAAATAAGTATTTGATGGTGGAAATATTATGATACGCATAAAGAAAATGTTGCGGAGTAGCTTCACCTTGGAAATTATACGAGAATGAAAAACGAAATTATTAAAAAATGCAAGATGAAGAGTGGTATGGGGTATAGGGTATAGGGTATAGGGTATAGGGTCTGGTTAGTTAGCTTATTAGGATGTCAGATGTTTACAATCTAAATATATTCGTTGAATACATTGTGTCAGCGGAGCTGGTTCAATATCCCCGACTGATATGTGTCAGGGCTCCTTACAATATCCTCCCTTGGCCCGCTCAAATTGAATGCCTTGTGGTATATTGGCATATCCATCCCGATATTATTCCCCAAAATGCAAAGTTATTTATAAGCGCTTTATTGGAATTTATGGGTCATGTTTATTTTTTTGTTATTTCCATAAACTTATTATATCTTTATTTTTTGTTATCCGCAAGGATATTTTAGGAAGTAGGTAATTGCATTGAATTTATCATTCGTTGCTATACGATGATATGGTTATTGTATATATGGAAATTATAATATAATATATAAAAATAAATACAACATTATCCTTTGGTGAAATACGGAAAAAACAAAATGTAAGTCCAAATATCTATGAAAAATATTTTTTTTTGCCATAGAACAATTCTTTATTTAATTGTTTCACTACATAACTTCACCAATATTTTTTCTATTCCCCCATCCGCAGAATTTTCCATTGTTTATTCTAGTATATTCATGTTTCCGCCACTTATGTCTAATATTACATATCAGAAATTAGATACAGTCTAATATATAAAGAGACAGTTCTAAAAATGTATATAAAATGAAGAAAAAAAACAAGCTAATTTTAGATTTATAATATTTGAAATAAGGAATGGATAAAAGACTATATACCCATATTGTACTAAAATGAAAACATAATATTCTGATGTTCAGAAAATCAGATGTTATATTAATCAAATATAGTGTCAGTAGCAAAAGCAACAATTATCTCGTTATATATTTTATAACGTTCTATACTAAGATATTAGCAGATACATTTATGGCTAACTTCACAGTAAAGAATTTTCACTAACTTTGGGAAATATACAATTAAAGGTTCTCTCTTACAGAAAAGTTACAAATTTTCAATTATATTTTGGGCTTAAATTTAAATTTTATACCTAAGTCTATTCAGTGATAAATTTAATTAAAAAATGGCAATTTTCCTAAAAGAGAGAACCTTTACTTGTATTTTCCGAACAGTTAGATGCAATGTACTTACTCTATTGTAAAGTAAACCATTAACATCATATAACTAAAATAATAAATTACATTAAATTAATATTTAATTACATAAATAGCAAAAGCCGGTACCGAAGTAGGTAAATTAAAAACATAGAGCTACTTAAATTTTCACTAACTTTAGGAAATATAAAATTAATGATTCTCTCTATTAGAAAAATTACAAACTTTCAATTATTGTTTGGGCTGAAAAAACTTAAATTTTATATTATTAATTAATAATAATTGTTATTATTCTAAATTTTATTTATTTAAACATAAAATGGTATACTTCAGTCTGTTCAGTCATAAAATTAATTGGAAAATAGCAATTTCCCTAAAAGAGAGAACCTTTAATTGCATTTTCCCCACAGTTAGAGAAAATGCACTTACCTCTACTGTGAAGTAAACCATCAACATTATCTAACTAAAAATAAATAAAAATAAAAATAAATACAATAATTAGTATCTGAAAAAATAACATAACTAAACTTAACAACTAAACACATACATTTTAAAAACCAGTATCGTAGTAGATAAGTTAAAAAATATAAACAGTATTTTTTTTTTTTATTTAAATAAAAACACAAATATCTGATTTTTACATAAATTTTTTTAGGTCATTGTGTACAAAATATTTGCCAGTCTATTCAATTTTGATTTATAAAGTACATATTTTTTTTTAATTTATCATTTTTATATCATTTTAAGGCTGTTAAATAAACTGAATCTCAAGCCTTCTAAAATTGATGATACACAGAAAAGATACCACAACACTTATCAACATTGCCGGTTAGTATTACAGAGACAAACGGCGCCCTGAGACACCAAGATAACTTACAGGTTGCAGCCTAACTTCCTGATAAATGTTGGTGGTGCAATTATTAACTTTATCAATGTCATCCAGTTAAATGGGTCGTCTGAATTAACCATTAATTATTTTGAAGTTAATTTGAACCAGTTCTCTTGAATATTTATGTATAATATTGACTTTATATTGTTCCTAATAGATACAATTCCTTTTTTGTTTCTGGGAAATGATGAAAAATTTGTGAAAAACAATTATAGCATTACGAGGTTGACCATAATAAATCAAAATGAAATTTTTCATAAGTTGTATCGATATCTTGCATGTAAAGCTGTTTATGAAAAATGTATGAAAAATTTTCATAGTCTTAAATGACAGGAGAGAAACACAAGCTCTATAAAAGGCATCTCTACACTGGGATTAGATTATGATGATGATGAAAGTTACCCAAAAAGAGTAATTAAAAGGAGTCCTTTAATGAATATATTGTGACCTAATATATATATTCCTTCTAATAGTTAATGAGGTCCATAGCACATGGCAATTTTGAGAATTTCATCAGACGGATAGCTTATAAAAAAAGAAAAATGAATTATCAGTAAAAATTTTTTTTCAAGGTATTAGGGCTAACTATGGGACATTGGAGAGGTCTAGAGATGTGCAACATGAGTGGCAAGAATTTGAAATGAAATTTTATTCTGGGATATCTAGTCTCCCAAAGAATAATTTTAAAGAATATTTGTGTGCCAATTGCCTGGTATATTTGCTTGCTATTGCTTGGTTTAATTGCTAAGTAATGGCATAATCAATATAATGAATAATAATATAAAAACTAAAAACAAAAGGTTTGAATTTTCACACTTTATCATAAACAATAAAAACATCAAGTAAAACAGAAAAAATAGTTGTTAATTCGATATTGAAAAATACGGACTGATATTGACATAAATTAATGAATAAAATAAGTTAAAGGGAAAAAATACATATATAACACATCCGATTTTATTGCTACAGATTGATAGTTGAGGAGTAGGGGAAATAGTTTATTTTTAAGTGCGGGTGGTGAAGAGGTTTTACGGATGAATAATTTTACAACCAGGTAGCACGATTAAAAATAAAATATTTTTAAAGAAAACTGTTCTATACGAAGAAATATACAAGTTTCTTGTTTGGGATCTATTACTTAAAGAGTGGATAGGATATAGGGTGGCTTTTTAGTTTTAAATGTTCAAATGAGGTACGCCCAAGGAAGTATTTCCGATGGAAAAACGGTAGAGGCACTTTAGTTCGGCGGACCAACTGGAGACATCAGAGCGTCTAGGGATTCTAAAGATGAAGTTAATAAAACAATACATTACTCAATTAATTCTCATATCTTTCCTAACTTATAATCCACCATAAATGAGGACGCCATAATCGAAGAGGGAGAAAATGAATGAGGAAACTAGAAGCAGGCGGGTTTTTTTTTGGGAGGGGGGGAGTATCACGGAGTCTAGGAACTGTTCAAGGATTGTAATGGATTTTCGGATAATTAGATAAATATTGTATATAATTTAGTATAGGTGCTGATAAAAAATCATCAAAGATTTTTCACAGAGGTGTGGACTCAAAATGTTTGGTGATTGAGATAAAGTAGGGGATGTTAAGTAAGGGATTGAGAAGGTACTCGGGACCGATGAGGATGCCCTTAAGTTTTTCAGCACTAAGTCTGAAATATGTAAATATGCTGTGAGAAAATACATGTGTGTACGTCGGCAGTCATTTATCTATCAGGGATGCCTTTACCAACATCTATTGAGATTTTGATATATAAAACTTGAAAATTTAAATTTACTTGAAGTAAGGTTTTAGAAATAAGTAAAATCAAATAGATCACTTGACGTAATGTAATTAATTTAGTGAGTTAAAATAAATAAGAAAACAAATCAAAACAGTTCGTTGGCTTAGAGTGTTCATAATAACAACATGGTTATTTTTTTTTAATTATTGTTTTTTGTACCCAATGTGAATGTATACTGAATGTAATATGAGAAAATAAAGGCCATTTTTGGATTAAGTGCACTTTAAAGCTTACTATTTAATTGAAACATCCCATAAAACTAGAAGTAGGTATCATTTAGTTTAGTAATTTTCATCCAGTTGATTTAACTTGAATATGGGAATAAATGGTTTAATACGTTGTCAAATGAATATATAAACATGGAAAAATAACTTATTATAGTTTAATATAAAATATATGTTTCATAAGAAATATAAAATTTATTTCCAATCTATTCAATTTTAACTCATGACTTATATGTTCAATATAAACTTTTTTGCTGTATTATAAAGCTTAGACAGATTTTATTTTTGATATTTTTATATATCACTTGAAACTGCCGATTAATAAATGCTTGAATATTGGTGACATTTGTAGGATCATGGCAGTTGAAATGAACAAGCAAAGTTGTGTTTAGTAATATTTACATTGTTAAAATAGTAATTGGCACGAAGGGAAGTACATAAGAAGGGAAAGAACATCCGGCATCGCTAACTCCTTGCATATTTCCTTATAATCCTGAGATCATAACAGTTTTGTTTTTGTTTTGTCAATATGACCAAATATAATGATATTATGAATTCAAGATTTCAAAAAATTAAACTGATTAATTTCACATTGAAGATGTTTTTGAATTTTTTTCTTTATATCTTTGTTTATTTCATGTAATCTAGAAGCTTTGGGGTAAACAAAGCCGTATTTGTTGAAACTGTTTCGTCAGATGGCTCTTATCAAAGCTCTACAAAAGTACGATTGGAAGTCGTTAAGTTAGTAGGATATCACTCAATTGCAAATCGTAAAATCACAATCACTATTAAGTTATATTTTTACTTTGTCTTATTTTACATTATTAATATTAGTGACGTATAAATTTAAATCAACAAAAATAATCTTTTATGACTTATAAAATGACTATCACTTTAGAAACTAAGAAAATTAGACTAATTCCTTGTGTTATCTTTACAAATTAAATTCCGATAGGTATTTTGTTTATATTATTTATTATTTAAACTTAATATAATTTTAAAATTAAATTATACTTTGAACGAGCATCGGAAATGTTCCATATATAGATTAAGGATTATTAAAAAAAGAACTCAAAGTGTACTGAATTCCGAGGGCAACTAAATATTTTTAATACAAGTGTAAAACCTTCAATAAGTATCTTAGCTAATAATGGAACATTTTTTTTTTTTGGTTTCTAAAGATTTTAATTCCCTTTAAAAAGAGTGTCTGATAATGCTATTATTTTTAAAAACTGCATATCAAAAATTTGAACCGTTACAACAATACTTTCCTAATTTAGGTTGTAAGGTTGTTGTACATACTAACATGAGTAGAAAACCATAACTTTCTAATTCTAATCCGATTTCTGTGTTTTTAAAAGTTATTTTTGAGTAATCAGTAAATGAAGAGTTTTGTTCTTCCTCTTTTTTTCTGATTTTCCACTAATAAATACGAAAAATATGAAAAGTTAGAGGGTTTTCAGTAGAAGATGTTAAATAATTTTCATTGAGATCGTAAAGGTGGTTCTGACGGTAAGGAAAAACATGCTTTTTGGCCATTACATGCACACTGATTACCCGATTTCATACACATAAATCAGGATCCAAATAAATCTAAAAAGAAGCAACAAAATTGTCTCTTATAAGTGATTATTGTGACACAGCGTTTTCTTTCTTTTTTTCAACTTAATGGATTCTAAAACAGATAATTCAGTTGAAAATAACTCATTGAAAATGAATCCGTGTACAATGCTTTCCAAACTTAAGTGTTAAAATTTTACTAGGCAATAAACTTTAACTGTGATTTTGTCTTATTATTCTTTGAGATTGCTGACTGAGCTTCGTATCCATGTTTTCCTCAAAAGTCAAGAAATTAACATTAACCAAGTATTAATGAAACTGGTTTGAAAAGAAATTATATTATAATTCTATATATCAAGAGTAGAACAGAATTAATATTTTATTTTGACTTTAATGAAAATTGTTTTTGCTTTTTTCTGTCACATTATTCAGGAAGGGCTACTGGAACATAATTAACTTTTAATTACTAAGGTTAGTTAGGCATACTTGTTGCCTGAAGGAAAAGTCCGTGAGTTCTGCCTGACATTCCCATCTGAATTTTAAACTAAGTTTACCAGAGTAGAAGGACGTAGATTCAAAACTTGATAAGTGTGGGTGGGATAAAGCTCCGGAGCGTCAACATTTTACAATCTTGAATTTGAATCTTGGAAAAAACATAATTTAAAAATATAAAAGGGATATATTCTGGCTGCGGTTAAAATGACTCAAATAGTGTAAACAATTATTGAGTCAACGTTTTGCCCCACTTTGGGATAAAAAAAGCACACAAACAACTATAATACTGTAACAAAGTAAGAGTACAGAGAATATGAGATAAAAGTAAACCAAGTTGTTGCTAAAAATGGTTTAAAACATGTGAACATTTTTATAAGAATACACAAAGTAAATTAAAGAAATAAAAATAGGTTAATTGAATAACAAATTATTTTCTGTGTTTTTAAAAGTAATTTTTGAGTAATCAGTAAATTACGAGTTTTGTTCTTCCTCTTTTTTTCTGATTTTCCACTAATAAATACGAAAAATTAAATGAAAAGTTAGAGGGTTTTCAGTAGAAGCTGTTAAATAATTTTCATTGAGATCGTAAAGGTGGTTCTGACGGTAAGGAAAAACATGTTTTTTGGCTATTTCATGCACACAAATCACCCGATTTCGTACACATAAATCAGGATCCAAATAAAACCAAAAAGAAGCAACAAAATTGTCTCTTATAAGTGATTATTGTGACACAGCGTTTTCTTTCTTTTTTTATTATATTATTAAATCTGCATTATTAGATCACTCTAGGAAGACCTAATTGTGCTTAGGAAAGCCAAAAAAAAAATATTATGGAATTCAGTTTTGTGCGATATTTACAAAAATGTAGATTTTACGTAAAGTAATGAGAAATCTTTAATTGTACAGATCCGTAACCTCTTTTATTATATGTTTGTGTCTCCGAATAATTAAATAAAATACTTCAGAATCTTCGGATCGAAACAAAAAATATACTCAAAAATATGAAATATCTAAGGGAATCTTTATTAATCAGAATATCTAGGAAAATAAAATATGCAACATGGGCGTTGATGACTATTGGGTTTTATGCCTTTTTGGGTTTTATACTGGTGATAATTCTTTATTTGAAATGTTAAAATTGAGAATACGATAGTCAACAGAAGGCAAAGTGTAGAATTATTGAAATAATAATATATTTTGATTGGTTCCCAATTTTTATAAATGA
>NW_027116131.1:1466172-1486122 GCF_000696795.3 Halyomorpha halys
CTAAAATCTTAACAGGAGGGTATGAAAAAATATATTAATAATTATTTAACGCTTTGTGAAATATGGTTTTATTTTTCTTTCCCTAGCATCATATTACCTATTCAGAAAAATTCAGAACATAGTACGTAGTCTTTCTTATTTATTTATCATTTGCCTGGGCCTTGAATTTGAATTAAAGTAGAAAAGAGATTTATTCCATTTTTTTTATTTTTATTTTGGACCAATTTTAGAGAATTTTGCATTTTACAGTATTTTTAATTTCAATGCCTTTTTATTTCTAGACATTTATTTATATATGATTTGCAAGCTAGTAAAGAAACATTTCAAAAACGTACAGAAAAAAATAGTTTATCCGCAAGCTAGTTCAATTCAAGGGCAAATAATACATCAGAGCCCTACTCCGCTCAATATTAAATTAGTTTACAAACAGTATGATAAAAGTACGTAATATTGTTTAAATAATATCAATTGTATCCAAATATTCTTTATGTCATAACAATATTGTTCTAATTCTATAAAAATAAATCGTTTTCATTAATTAATGTATTTATTAATACAAGAGCCCAGCCTTATTTTATTGTGTTGATATGAATCGAATCGTTACTGTCATTCTTATTTACAAAGAGAGTTCCACTTCAATAAAAAATATTACTCTTAATCTAGATCGGGAGAGCTATGCACTTTTATCACTGATAACAGTTGCTAAATAAATCGATAATTTAGACTTATCTACAATAGAATTAGAAGGTACTCTAGGAAGTCCAAACAAATTACAACAATAACTACAAACAAATTTCCAAAATTAAGAGGCTTAGGAAAAAATAATTGTTTGTATAAATTATTTAGGTTAAATTATCAATTTGCAAAAGAATGCAAAATTAAATGAATTATTGATACAAAATAAATAAAATTAATATAAAGTTTTTTTTGGGTATTTCATTTGGAAGTTGGAAATCCATCACACTGACGAGTCCCGTAAACCAAGTGTTGAGGAAATAATGATCGGTTTAAATACAAACATCTATGAGACCTGCACATCAAACTTAAAGCCACCATAAACTGTAGGTAAATAAATAAATTGGTGTATAAACCGGAATGAAATCAATATTTACAGATGGTAACGTTCATCGCACATGCTGTTAGTATAAGAGCAAATAGACTACGCGAGTATAGGAGGACTAGAGTAAATATAAAATGTTTAGCTTTGAAGCCTCCCTCGGGGACAGGAGAACTATTTAAACATTTAATCGGTGTTGAGGAAGTAAGTGTACTACTATCAGGCAGCTTTTGCCAACAGATACTGGGTCATTATTTAAACTGTATTCAAATAGTAATGCAGCTCCTCTAAGTTAGCAACAATTTGATTAATTTCTGTTAAAATACCTGTACGAGTATTTGTCAACAACGATCGTTAATAATTAAAACGTAGAACATGAGATTAAAAAAAAAATCAAAACATAAAATTTGTTCTTTAATACTTACTTTGAAACCTCATAAATAGGTGTGAGATATAGGCACCATAGCGCAAATAATAAGTTTAGCTTTCCAAAGTTTATTTTATATTTATTAGAAATATTTTCAATATACATTTCAATTTATTTAATGACTATTAAAGTAAGAAATCAAACATACATAATATCATAACATACTTATTCAGTATTATAGCAATTACATACAGCACTTATTTACCACTCTACTTAAAGTTGAAATTTCTCACTCGTTTCAGAACAGAAATTTCTATGTTATATTATTACGTTTAAAAATTAATTTTCTAACCAGCCGTTTAGTTTAAATAAACCTAACTGCTCGTCGATTTCGACTATTACAGCACTTACTAGACAAACGGTCTAAACTTCCAACACATTACAAAAGACTTATCTACATGACTATAATAAGGCCAATCTGGACATATGGAGTTGAGCTTTGGGGCTCCACTAAACCTTCGAATTCCTCTCGTATTTAATCCTTACAATCCAAAATCCTTCGTAAAATCCTCAATGCTCCTTACTTTGTCACAAATAAAATCATACATAAAGACCTTAATGTTTCCTATGTAACCGATCTAGCCGGAACCAGATATCACTCCTTCCATTATAAACTCTCTAACCACTCGAACCCCCTAGTTTCTAATCTTGCATCCTCTTCCATTCCTGACAATCCTCCGAGGGGCCTGAAAAGAAGATGGCCACGAGACCAGCTAATGTAAAATGTCATTAGAGTGCTACCAATGGGTAGTTTCTCTACACGCCTTTAACACTCTAATTTAACTTAGATCAGATTTACTAAATATGTTATAATGTACAGTTGTAAATAGAAATAAATAAATAATAAAAAAATTAAATAAATTTAATTATTTTAAAAATGCATTTCTATTTAAAAAAACTTATTTTAATAACATTTCTCGATGCAAAAATTTGTTTTGGCTAAAGTATAGCGGAAATATAACAGTTTATTTAAATTTTGATTTAGTACTTAACCATCTATTCAACGCTAAATTAATATTGCATCAACATCGAAAATATTAAGAATTGTTTTATGAAATTAACCTGTCAATTAAAAGGCTCAAATATGGTTTAAGTGAAATTAAAAGCTAACTATTTAATGATTATGGTAATGTGAAACGCGAAACGGCAGTTATTTTATACCAATTTTTTATTAATTTAATGAAAAATATGTAGTTCGTGCCTAAACCGTAAGCTCAGTTGTTTTATTATTTTCAAGAGGTTTTTCCAATTTTTTTTTTAATTGAAACACATTTTGCTTTGCGGTTATTTTCATAAACAGTGACAGTTTTTGGCCTGAATTGTACGATTATTGAGTTAATAGCAACAGGATTAACTTTCATGTTCTGCAGAATGGCGAGCGTGTTGTAAATGAGATAAGCAGTTCTGTGCTCAGATTTTTAAAAGCACAGTAAAGGCTACTTATGATGAAATTAATTCCATTTTTAACGTGATAATTCTGCTGGCCTGTCAAAAAATAAAAATGAATCCAAAAAAACAAACAAAAAACCTATTTCACTACTCAATAAATGAATTTGAGAATTGAAACTAAACATCAATACCTAATGCTATAAAAACTCATATTTATAGAAAAAAATTATTAAGTAAAGCCTGAAGGCACCACTGATTTGCGTGGTTAAAAAATATAAACTCAAAACATTCCTTCACAAAAAACGTTTTTTGGCCCAAAATAAATTGCAAGATTTAATTTAATAAATAATTATTATATTCTGAAATTTCAATTAGCTACTGAGTATCTATTATATATAGACTATTCATTCTATAATAATCTGAACATTGTTATATTGTTGTTTTTTTACTCTAATTATTTATGATTTTATTTTAATTAAGACTTTTGTCATTACCCATTATTATTTTTATTGCAATTCAGGTGGTTTTATTCGTTTTTTTTTACAATTAGTATAATTTAAAATGACAGCATAACTTAGAAAAATATTTTTTTCTTTTAAATGGTTTTTTTTTTTAATAATGGGTAAAGTATTGGCACAATATGTTTATTTAGTAAATTTAGTTCTGAGAGACATAAATATATAATATATTATAATTAGGAGAATGAATATAGTTCCACGTCAATATTTGAAAAAATGTATTTTAAAATGTGTAAGTGCTTCTCCTGTAAAATTAGTATTACGTAAAATATGTCAATATTCAAGAGAAGAAGCAATGTGTATGAAGAAGGCATCTATAATCATGGGCGTAGGCAGAGTGGAGCAGGTGGAGCCGCATCGCCCCCCTCCCTAGATTTTTGGGACCCAAGGAAAAAAAAATAAAGAAAATATTGAGCTTATTTTATGGATGACTTCTTTCCGGAAACATGCTACAATTAGGAAGGTAACACTCTGGAGTTGATATTTTCACGGATCTCAAGATCACAATCACACTTTTGAAGGGACCAGATCGATATATATATCGATTCTTCCATAAAGAAAGTAAGCTTCAATGAATAAAATTCTTCCTCATATACTTATCTCTAAAAATAATGGGGGAACGAATAAAAAAGATCCTTTTTTTTTTTTTTTAGATTTCATTCTTCCTACTATATATAAGTTACAGTTTGTCAGTTTAGTTATCTCAGAATGTTTGTCGAAAATAAATGTAAAAAGACCACCATCATAGAAGAGATGGTTAATATTTTGGCCAGCAATCCCAGAAGGCTGATGTTCTCACAGCAAAACTCTTCACCACCTCTTATATTTTTGTATTTATTGTGTATTTTTATGTACAATAATTTTATTTTTTGTTTTACTTAGTATTTAATTAAAATAAAGTTAATGCTCAAATTTCAAGTTTTATTTTAAATAATTTATTGCGATGCGGTTAACAAAAATTTAAAAAGTGATGATGTTGATAAATTTTTCTAATGGAGTTGAAATAAAAATGGTGACGTAATTTCTTGGAATGCGGTATTACATATCATTCTTTTACCCAATGTGTTTATATATATCTGAGGTTTGCTATCCCCTTTGCGAAATCCTGCCTACGCACCTGTCTATAATTGAAATTCAAATTCAATACGCATGAAACCGGTAAACAAAGCTAGTTATGTAAGAGTACAAATACTAACTCCATTGTTATTTATTATTTGTAATAACTATCAGTAATTATTTATTATTGTTTGTAATAACAGTAAAATAATGTCAGTTATTTTTTATTAGTTATGAATTAATTATATCAAAAAGAACTGCATTAGTATTTGTTAACGATAAATAAACCTATATTCATACAACCCTCGAAGGGTCAGGGGTTGAACTTTATAACTTGAAGGGAACTTTGTAAGGAAGTACTGTTACTAGACCAACGGTTACGCAAGGTGATTTGGTCAGTATCACACTCGACCACTAGGTTTTTACCAAATTAAGGGTATTCAATTTATGAGGCTGGGTGGACCTTGGAGGGCTCCCGAACCTACAGGGTTGACTTACGGTTACAGTAACCGGATAAATAATTATCTATCACAGTAAGATTCGAATCCGGGTCCTTGGAGTTAGTTACAGTGTGCCTTACCATTGAGCCACTCCACTCCCTATTTGTCAATGATAATTATTTATTAATAATAACAATTAAATTGCCAACTATTTTAATTAATTTGAATTTTAGTTTCATTAATGATGAAGGTTTGAAATGCTACACTTAATGCTTGTAGAAAAACTAAGAATAAAAATATACAATATATTATAACATTTAAAAGAGAATTAGTCTATAGAACTAAGCTCAGTTTAGAAGCTGTGCTGTCGACGAACACAAATAGCGCTTTGCCAGCCTATTAAATATTCCCTCGGTCTCTGCTGATCGAAAATTCTGTGCGAATACATCAGCCTAGCCTGTCACACAATATGGATGGCTCTGTGACTAAACTTCTCCGCTATAATATTGTACTTTTCTGACCTCAAAATAAACGAATCTGAAATTAATATACTATAGAATATACCCATAAAATCTCTATATAGTACGTGTATCAAACGAAAAGTAAAATACATAAACCACAGAAACAAGAATTTAAGAGAAGTAAAATCATTGTTATACCATTTTAATGGAGTTTAGTTATTGGACGTTTTCACTTTGAAATATATTTTTTTCTCAATCAAGAAATCTTTAAAAATCTACACTGAAGTAAAATGGTTTTTTTTAAATAAAAAAAAAGAAAAAAAAAAGATAAAAGAACCAAACCGATGAAAAAAAAACATATTATATTATTATGTATTGTTACTTGTTTATTTGTTATGCCTATGTATTATAAGATTAAAAAAAATGTCCGCTTGATTAGAATAAGTCTGCTGTGTAGCTAGAAACCCAATGAAGTTGGGCAGGACATCTTTGTTATTTTTAATAAAGTCTTTCCCCTATAGTATGGATGAATTTTCATATTAGCAGGGGTTGATTTGTAATTACGATGCCGAACTACCGGATCCTAAGACTAAAACCTAAACATATTATATTCTATTTTTTGAAACATCAGTATGAGATAACTGACAATTAGTATTAACAATTGTAATAACCATTGCTATTAACAACTATTAAACTAACAGGTTGTTGGTTGTTTTATTTAAAGCGATACTTTCCAAAAAAGGTCCATTTGGAAGTTTTTAATTTTTTATATGATACTAGATACTAACTATCACAATTTAAAAAAAAAATCATGTCTATATCAACAATTTTTAACATTAAATTAGGTTAATTTTTACATTGAATGGAATATAGGCTCTAAATAAAATATTTCTTTAAAATACATTAATTTGATTGAAATTTTCACAAGGCCCTATTCTTTTGACAGCTCGTGGATTTGCGGGTTTTAGAATGAGAAGTTAAAAAAATTTAGAATGCCAAATTGGATAAAAATACTGATATAATCTATTAGGAAAAATCATTAGTAAGGCCTAATTTAATAAGGTTTGCTTCTATATTGAATATTATTAGGTTTCTAAAAGTTGTCAAAAATGGCTTATGCTGTAATATCTTCTGAACAAAATTATATAATTTTGATAACAGAAAAAAAAGAAATTCTGTGCTGATCGAAAATTCCGTAGGAATACATCGGCCTACCTTATCACACAATTACATTTCTATAATATTGTTCTTTTCTAACTTCAAAATAAAAGATACTGAAATTATTATAATTGGAGAAGTTTGTCGGGGGGTGCGGTCAGCAAAGAACAACATAAATAAACAAAACCATATTTATTTATTTTATGCCTGTTTTGTTTATTTATGTTGTTCTTTGCTGACCGCACCCCCCGACAAACTTCTCCAATCATTAATCTACGGTCAACTATCTACACCTCATTAGAAATTATTATACTATGGAATAAATAAAAACCCTAAATGTACTCTTAAACACAGGAATTAAAATCAATTTATATTAATTGGAAATCAAAGAAAATCTAATGCAGCTTTCTAGAGCCATCTTGAGTTCTTTAAACAAGAAAAAATACGTTAGCATTCTACGAAACGGTGTTTGCGATAAGGTGGACTAATTTTGTTTTGTATTAACTTTATTTATTCATTAAATTATTTTATTTTATTAGTATTATTATTTTTATTTGTTTATTTTTTTAAACCTTATTTATCCATTCAAGTTATTCTTTTAACCGGCTTTTATTATATTTTCCTTTGAATCTATGTATTAGTTTTGTTCTGGTAAAATGTATTTATTTGTTTGTTTTTTGGTAAACTGATCTACTGCTGTGACTAATATTGATGGTTTGATCTCACATGGTGCTCCATTTGCTCTCTAATGGTGAATTTGTTTAGCGGGTCACTGGAGATGATCTGAGAGGGTGAATTCTGTAGAGTGAATTTATCGATCAAATGGCATGGTGAAATGGAAGGAACAAGAAAGGGATAGAAAATAGAAATGAATTGAAATATTTGTATTTAGTGTATAGACTGGAATCGATTGTAAAAGGAAACTGTGGGGGGAAAACTGTTTTTTTTTTCTATTTTATTATATCATGTAATTTATATATGTCCGATCACGGATTGATTAGTATGATGTGTAATGTAGCAACCTAATATATTTGGACAACATGGATGAATAAAGTATTTCTCTCTCTCTTCTCAATAGAATGGAAATTGTACTATTATATTTTGGTGGATCAAATATCACCAATTAAGCGACGTTATTCAACGATTAATTCTCTGGATACACCTAGGGAGTGAAATTTCAAATATTAGAGGTTTTACTGTAGCCGTTTTTAATTTAGAGATTGGGATACTGCAACCACTCCCATTTTGTCAGTTGATCTTTTATTCTATAATAAGGAGAAGAAAAAAGAACCTGATGCCTTAAGTTCAGATTATATGTTTAACTTTTTTCCAACCACTATTCAATACTAGACGCAATATTATTCACACCACGTATACTTTCAAAAAATAATCAATAATTTTATAAACTAATTTTTTTACATTCATTCGAAATTTAATAATATTATTTGGTTAAATATAATTTTTGGCATATATTATATTCGCAACTATAATTTATTAATTCATTGGAGAAGATGGTCGGGGGGTGCGGTCAGCAATGAAAAACATAAATAAATAAATATTTTTTTGTTTATTTATGTTTTTCTTGTATGTAATCTACGGTCAACTATCTACACCTCATAGTTTATTATATTTAAAAATACATTTTTTTTTTTTAAAATATTTTCTCTTTGATTTTTTTTCTATTGTAGTTAACCAGAAAAAAAGTAATATGCACCAGCTTTTTGAATTAAAAAAAAATAAGTCGGAGGCAAATAAGGTAACAATGGGTAGCCTAGATCCGTTATGGAAGTATGGTCCAGAGCAGTATTGCTTTTGTTAGTAACTTACCCAATAGTGGTTAACAATGACTGTGTATTCAGGGCGCACTCACACACACAAACTCTGCGCGAGGCAATAAACCAGATCGGCCCCAAGCCATGACTTAGTGTATCAAGTTTCCAAGTTATAATTCATTCCTCCAACAATCCCACTAACTTGAATTTGAAATCGTAATATATCGTGGAAATCGGTAATGTATCAGTTTCGCATTAAAATCTATCTTGTTGAACAATATATCTCTTAAATGTATATAGTGTAAATATTAAAAACATAGTATGATAAAATGTTACATTGAATAAGATAAAAAAAAAAATTCACATCGGTGTATATAATGTTTTGTGCCCATCATTTTTACTAAAATGATAACTAAACTCTCGTTCTACGGATTGAAAAAGTTTGAAGTCGTTCGACAAAATATGGTTTTTGCGATTAGAACAGTTCTTTAAGAAGATAAAATCAACACAAGCTACTCTAGCCAAGCTTATTTATAGCTATAAGGAATATTTAGAGCTATGACTCAAATTAACAAAAAAATATATATATTTTTTTTTAGTTATGCAATTATTTTATTGTGTCACATTTAGACATATCAATAAAACTAGTATGAGAAGGGACTCGAAAACATTGTGAACAGCTGGTCAACTGTTTAACGCGTTGTGATAAGTTAATGTTTGTGAAGGATAGAAATTATTATTTAATTTTACAGCGGCAAATACAGACTTATTTAACCTGTTTTAAATTGACTTGGGCATAATAGCCTGCCAATTTTAATAAATCAATGTGATTCTGATACTGAAATTAAGATTGTCTTTGATGATGGCTGAATCGGCCGAAACGTTGAACATGTAATATAAAGAAGGTTGGGACAATTTGGATAATTATTGTTATTATTAATAAACCCACCAGTCTCGAACCAGATAAAATTATATATATAAACTTATGTATATGGTTAATATTTAAGGATCATCAAATTAAAATTACTTTGCTTATATTTCCATCATCAACACAATATGTGACTATAAACACCATTTCAGGAAAAAAAGTTCAAGTAAGGACTGCTACCTTGTCCTGAGGCATATAGAAATTTTAATTTTTTCTCTCAACCACAATTGAATAGAAAGGGCTCTACCATCATAATAAACCAAACAGAGGACAAGCAGATTTCACAATCATAGCTTTAGTTTGATTTTGACTGAGCTATAGTTCATTTAATTTAATGGAATGTTCATGTTGTATTCACTATCACTTACCATTTTTTATGTACAGATTTACATCTATGCAAATGGATTAAATCCGGCAAAGGCACATTTTATTGAAATATAAATTTGATGAAATAATCGATTTGAGTCTCATAAGATTGTTATAGTACAAATATTGAACCATAGTGCGCAGATTCGTCTCTTTTCGAAGAAAAAGAAAAATATATTATTTTTATCCATAAAACCCTTAATGGGGTCAATAATATTTTTTTGAGTTATGTTAAAAACATATTTCATCTCATATACTGGTTCAACTTTTGTTACCAAATCATAATAATAAATTATACAAAATGGTTTGATTTAAATTTAACTATCAATCAATTGTGACCAATAAATCTACAACCATCCTTAAATTCAATAGCGTAGCATTGCCGGGTCAATGCTCAATAGTAAAGAAATAAATTTTTATTGATTACCTTTTGAATCTATAAGTATTCACAATAATTGAATCACTGGTCAAATTGTTATTTATGTGTAAATTATAGTAAAGCGGAATGAGAATTGCCTTGTTTTATAGTTGTCTAGAATATAATTATGAATCAATTATTAATTTTACTCCAAAAAATTGTATTTTGATTCATCTATTTTTTCCAGAATATTTCTAAAAAATTCTGTCAATCAATAAAATTGCCATCATTTTTTAAATCGAGTTTTTTTCGGCGTAGAACAGACTTTTGATCGAATCTGGCACCTGGGACTGCTTTACAGACATAAATTCCTACCTCCTACTTACTTTTTCATTATTCGTTCCTTTCATACAGACAGATTATTTAAAGTAAACCACAATGGTTCCTATTCATCCCTCTTCTTTCAGTCCACTGGTGTTCCTCAGGGTAGTATCCTCAGTCCCATCCTCTACACAATCTATACAGCTGACATCCCAACCTATCCTAACACCACCCTCACCACGTATGTCGATGACACATGTGTGCTCGCTATCAGTAATAACCCTTTAATTGCATGCCAAACTCTTCAATCCTATATCACAGCCCTCGAAGAATGGTGTCGTAATTGGAGGATTAAAACTAATTCCAACAAGTCCCATCAAATTACTTTTACCCTACTTCGTAAATCTACTGACTGCCCTACAGTATACTTCAATAATGTTGCCCTAACCTGTAGAAAAGGTCCGCTACCTTGGACTACATCTGGAAAACGACTAACCTGGAATCCTCACACTAGACTGAAAAGACAGGAAACTTCAGGTCGATTTCGACTATTACAGCATTTACTAGACAAACGGTCCAAACTTCCAATTCATTACAATAGACTGATATACATGAAATTATAAGGCCTATTCGGACATACGACGTTGAGCTTTGGGGCTCCACTTAACATTCGAATTCCTCTCGTATACAATCCTTACAATCCAAAATCCTTCGTAAAATCCTAAATGCTCCCTTCTTTGTCACTAATAAAATCATCCACAAAAACCTTAATGTTCGATTGTAATCGATCTAGCCCGAACCAGATCGTTCCATTATAAACTCCCTAATCACTCAAACCCATTAGTTTCTGTTCTTGTTTCCTCTCTTATTCCAGACAATTCTCCGAGGCGTCTGAAAAGAAGGTGGCCTCGAGACCTTATATTGTAAAAATGTTTTTAGAGTGCTAACATTGGGTAGTTTCCCTACATGCTTGTACCATACCATAAAGATTTCCTCAAATTTTCTTGATTTATTTTATGAACAGTTGTAAACACCAATAAATAAATTTAATAATTTTCTTTTTTTTTAAATCAACGGGCAATAAACCTTTATTTTGTATTTTCTTCAACCCATTGGGGTTGAGAAAATTTTTGTTTAAAAGATGATTTGTTCACCACTTATGTCCAAAAAAATGTTTGTTAATTTAATTTTTTTTCCATTTTTTTCTATTTTATAATTAATCTATTTTATTTTTATTTTACTTTTTATTGTTGAAATATTATTCTCCATAAAAAAAAAATATTAGTCTTAATTTTTTTTTGTTTAATTAATAACCGGTTATTTTGATATCATTGGCAAAAGTGGGGGAAACCTGTAATGAAGTTGCAAAATATATTTCTTTGTATCAATATATTAATTATCAAACGCCCCTCGTTTCTTTGAGATTTATTATTCTTTACGAGCTTTCAATTTATGCTTTATGAGTTGACGGGAAGAGAGGGTAGATTGACGTAGATTGGATCTGAGATCTGAATTTTATTATTTTTGAAAGAATTCTTTAAACTTATTGATAGATCTAAGATGAATAGAAAAAGGCTTCGGTAAGATTATCTGTGAGGAAAGGCGCTTTTCTTGTTGCAGGATAAATTATGAACGGCCTGGGACCAGGATTAAGTCGATGGGTCAATATTGAGTTGTTTACAGGTGGATTACGACATCGAGTTTGAGAGGAGTCTTTCAATTTAGCATTATAATAACAGGACGGACTCAATGAAGAAATATATATCTTTTTTCACATTTTCCAACTGCTTTCAAACTAATACTTGATCTCTTTGAGATGTAATTACTCAGATTTAATGTTATAAATTTAATATTTCAAAATTTGAGGCCAAGTATTTATTTCTGAAAGAAAATAAATAAATTACAATAAAAAAATATCCATATAGTCTCAACATGTTCATTTTTGTACAACTCCAAGGTTTTGGCCTTTCTGGCCATTATCAATTATATCTAATAACGTTCCGGAGCTGTCACTCCATCATAGAGTATCTGATTAAATATTTCATTTAATATCAAATTTTATGTTCTACTTATTAGTCTTAACTATTAACAATAACATATTACTGTCATTTGTAATTAATAATTCAAACATAATAATAAATAAGAAGATCCAAACTCTATATCTTAATATTTAAGACTAATAAGAAGAGAATAAAATGTGATATTAAATGATATACTTAATCAGATATCTGATGATGGAATGACATCTGATAACGACATGGGGTCATACCTGATACGTCATTATTAAATGTAAAGAAATAAAAAAAATATTAAATTAAAGTTCAAAACGTTAGAGTTGTAAAAGAATTAACATATAAAGGCTATTAGGTAATCCTTATTATAATTGATAAACAAACCATTCATGAAGAATAAATTAAATTATAAAAAATAATTTATAATTGGAATTATAACTCAAGTTAACACAAGTATTTCATTAGATAACTCAATCTTTACGTTTTTGCTAAGGACGTCCACTAAAAGTTATTTAGAACATAATTATATTTTTTATTTTTATGCTATTATTATCAACATCTATTCCTAGTTTAAGCTAATCTTACATTGTAGGACTATATAAGTAAAAATGTTCAAAAACTGGTTTACACGCTAATAGTAAATGTTTTCAAGGTAAGATATGGCTCATATAGCATAAGGGATATGGTGAAGAAAGCTAGGTTCTCTTTGATGATTTTTGGAGTTATTTCAGGTCATCGGACTCCTTTCAGGTTTTAAGGTCATCGTACATGTAATTCCTAGTTGATAGTACTGTGCGATCGACTTGTTACAGGAGAAGTCTAAAGGGGAAGAAGGGCTGTAAAATGCATACTATGTTTCAGTATCAGGTGCATTCCAGTGAGGTATAGGTGGATTAATGATATTAAATGTTCTAAACTTTTTTTAAATCAATTAGTAAATTTTTGAGATATAGGTTCATGATAAAAATAAATTTCCATACCCAACTTTTGATAGCAGCATTCTGTACAAGTGATACCTAAAAAATTCGATTTTCTAACACTTTTTCAAGATAAATTTTTACTAGCTGAAACGGCAATTTAATTTTTTATCAACTTCAATGTATAAGTTGTTGTAATATTTGTTCGTAAATATGAAAAATCTGTAATAATACTGCACAGTATTATTTGATAATTTAATGATAACAGTATTATTTGATCGTTTATTTGCACAGTATAATTAATTATTTAGTCAATATTTAACTTCGGCAGTTTTTTTTTTTGGCCCAAGAAAAAGTATCATGAAAGAATAATATGACTTATTTTTTGCTAATCTATTAAAAGCTCGCTGTGTACACATCGCACTGTAATACAGATATATGGCTTATCTACCTACGTAAAAACCAACAACAATAATTATTTAAAGGGCTAAAAAACTCACGGGGTATTTAAAGTAACATTGATTATTAATAGCTTTTTGTCCAAATGAAGTATGTCTCAAACTATAAAAGTTATATCTTTTATAATCACTTCAAAGTCCATGGTACACGGAATTTCACCCCCGATATAGCTAGCGATCGACGATCAACCCAAATTGGTCTAATCTCACGATAGACTTTTTGGCTACCCCTGTACTAAACCATCGAATTCCTTTGGTATCCAATCCTCCAAATTCAAAATCGTTAATGCTTCCTACTTTCTATACTTTTTATTTGCCGCAAATAAAATCATCAACAAGGACCTCAATATTCCATATGTTGCCGATTCAGTCAGAGCCAGAAATTAATATTTCATTGATAAACTCCTTAATCTCCTTACTGCCTCTTTAGTATATGATAATCCTCCTAGGCCTCTGACAAGAAGATGGACATATTCTAGGAATGTGTAGTTTTCCCAAAAGACTGGATCAAGTCATTGTAACATATCTTACATAACATTTACTTTAATATTTATGTTATTATTATTATTATTTTATGGGCAACAGACCATGGAGGCCTAAGTCCTCTTTCAAGTTTCCTGACGTGGTTTTATCGCAGCAGGGTGGGTTCGTCACTCCCACGCCAATTTTTCGTGAGTGCCACCCATTGGCTAACGGGCCTCACAAATGCCCAGGGGGAGGTTGTCGGTGGGTTTTACATTATTTTGTGCTAGAAAAAATCCCGGGTGGGATCGGGATTCGACCGACAACCTGTGGGTTGGTCGACGGCCGCGTTACCACCCTGCTACCGCTGCCCCCTATAAATATAATATATTTATGTTATAGCCATTTTAAATCTCAAAACACAAAAATAAATTAAATTATTGTTAATAATCAACTAACAAAAAATCGTTTATAACAAATTAATCATTCTTCTCTTTCAATATCTGGATCATTAGTTGTGCATCCTATCAAAAACCTTTTGAAACTAGGGAAACTAGCAACAAGGGAAAGGTTAACAATACAGTGCGCCGGCATTTAAGCTTAACTTTTTTTATTTTATTTTCAAATCCTCTTTATTTGTATATAATTACAATTACAAATATATGATAATACATAGTATATATACAGATTACATACTGACTTTATTTTCCGTATGGCAGTATAAGATTTAAGCTTAACGAAATCAAACAATGTTTTTACTATGAAATGTATTATTTTTAAAACGAGAAGAAATAAATATTTTAAATTTGTAAAGTGTTAACTAATCCGTTCCTTAATTGTTTTTAGGAGCATGAAAAGTTAGCTAATAAAACTAAAGGCCAATCAGATTGGGCACATATTCTATTAAATTGATATTCTATTGGTGAAAAATAAAACTATGCAAATGGCTAGAAGAACATTTTGGGTTCGAAGATGTATATTGAATGTAATGGAGGTCGCAGCTTTCTCATTCATCATTCTACAACGCCCTTTTGGTCATAAATTATCTAAATTATATTTCCTTAGCTAGAGGCTCTTAAAAAAACCCACGTACAATATGGAGAAGAGTTGCAATCGTAGTTTATTAGTAAAGATTTTTTGTCAATGTTATTAGTGGGTAATAAATAATTATGCATACATTAGTCCTATTTCTTGGCCATCAGTAAATATAAAATGAAATATATTTTTCTCTTTATTTCGGCTAAAATAAACATTATCGAAAAAAGTATATCTTTTTATCAATTTATTTTATATTTAGGGTATACTTCCGGCTGATTTTTCGAATATATACCGTTTATCTTGCTATAGAAATTTCATATAACCCTCACATTTTGAACAGTGTTTACTGACTTAATATATTAATTGTTTGAGAGTGGTTTATAATATTATTAACACAAACTGCAATAGTCCACTTTTACTCTTAATTATTTATTTTAAAAAACTTACAACGTTTCGGCCCTCAGGCCATTTTCAAAGTAATCAACCAACTTACTGAATTGTAATAATTTATTTTATTGTCTTTTTTCCAGGCTTATTGCACATATCTTTTATAAACTACATTATTTCAATACAAAACCATTCTTCAAAAAGTGTATTTTTCCTTTTCTATTATTAATGAGGTTAACAGGTCTGCAGCTTTAGCACACTTCTCAGCCTCCACTGGATCACTACCAGTGGGGCGGCGAGAGGGATGCGCTGGGATCTTTTGGGGGGGGGAGAGGATAGTGTGGGCTAAGGGATCCTCAGATCGATTGTGTAAATATTGTATATAAGAGTGTAAATGTGACTAGAAATTATATTATTTATTTATTTTTTCATACACATAGTTTGATTATGTTCATTTTGTTTATCCTTCAGTTCATATATATTTTAAGAGAGATTTTATTTATTTTTATGTGTTTTTGTTTCATTTATTTATTTATTTTTATTCTTACTTTATTTTATTTTAGTATGAATGTAATCATTCATCACTATTACCTATTGCCCACAACTGTGTAACAGATTGTAATATCGGCAATCAATTCTATCAATTAATAAAAAGTACCAATTTAAAAAAAAATGAGGTAATAGGATAAAAAAAAGCAATTTAATGAATCATGACAATTCAATGAGTAAAGTTGTCTCCTTAATAATGACCTAAAGGCCGAAACTTTAGAAGTTTTTATAATAAATAGTTGAGAGTAAAAGTGGATTTAAGTTTGTGTTAATAAAAACAGTGTTGTTGAAGACGAGCCCGATGGTAATGTCAACCATAATCTGCCTATAAACTCTTAGCAAATTATTAAAAGAAAAATATATAATGAGCATTATGGCGCCGACATTATTAAAAAATAACAGAATTAAATATTTATTAATTATTGATAATGAATTTGAAAAGAAATATTATGTACAAGTAACTGGTAGGTAATTTATCGATATAAATAGTTACACATCATAATAATAGTTGGGCATTGGTCAGAAAGTAGCCTCACCCAAACAACAAGCCATGAGATGGAGTAATTCAGAAAAAAATAAAATTTTAGTTGTTCAATCATATGTAATTGTACAATACACCGCATTAACAAATCGTTGTATGGTTTAGAACATCTCAAAATTGACGTGCTTTTTTCTTTTTTTTGTCAAATTCTACTGCGAACAATGTAAGTCAATTGCTTTAAATTTCAGAAGCTTATAAAGAGAGTTATGAACCAGCTAAAATTCGTTTGTTATGGATTTATTTGATATTAAGTTGTGCTCACTTATTTAATGGAATGTGAAAAACCAAGTATTATAGATCAACCTAACTGTCAAATAAACATCTAAAAAAAAGACGTTCCAAATGATGAAAGGCTTTGGGAATGAGTCATTGTATTATCTATACATTCACGCAAAAATGATACGGCACAACTTCTGCTTTAGCTCTCATAATTCATCAAAGGGCTTGACTTCATTGCTAGCGCACGCGGAGTTGGGAAACTTGGCATAACCCGATTAGAATTGATTTGAATATAATATTATACGAACAGACTAACCTAATATTCTTTGTGTTATTATACTATAATGTATCGATCTTGAATTTAAAATTAAATTGGAGGTCAGTAAATTATAGTTTATAATATATAATACAGTGAAACAAGGTTACCGATTAAGTCTATTTATATTCTCTATAATTCTTTGAAATTATCTTATTTAAGAAACGTAGCTAATAAGTGGTTTATATATTATTTAATTGTTCTATTGCATATGATTTACAAAAATGTATTTCATAAATATTGTATTTCATAATAATATTTAGACGCAATATGGTAATTTATGGAATACTGACAGGATGTTTATCTAACTTTATTATATTCCAAAATTACTTTAGATATCTTCAAAATAAAATTTTCATATATTTGACGGTTATTCACTAGTTGCTCGTAAACTGTGCAGAAAAAAAAAAAAAATTTAAAACAATATCGGCTCCAAGGAGTTTGGAATGGCTGAGGTGTACTAAAATTTAAAATAAATGGAATTTTAGGTATTTATTTTTGGTTTTTAAATATTAATACTAATTATTTCTTTTTAACACTTTAAAATTTACATAAAATCAAGAGCTGGGACAAATAAATAAATTTCAGTTTTTATTTATTCTGTGAATAAAATTAACTTTAATAGGCACACACGTTAAATAAATTTATTATTTTTTGATAACATTTTACTGCATTCTGATTAAAAATTGAACCATTTTTAATAAAAAAAACTTATGATTTTTGTTTTTACTTTTAATACTAATAAGGTCTATCTGGTCTATATGGACATATGGAGTTGAGCTTTGGGGCTCCACTAAACCATCAAATTCCTCCCGAATCCAATCCTTATAGTCCAAAATCCTTCAGAAAATCCTTAATGCTCCTTACTTTGTCACAAATCAAGTTATCCATCAGGACCTTAATGTTCCATATGATGCCGATTTTGTCAGAACCAGATTCCAATCCTTCCATGTTAAACTTCCAAACCACCCAAACCCACTTGTTTCTAACCTGGCTTCTGCTTCATTATCTAATAATCCTCCTATGCGCCTGAAATGAAGATGGCCTAGAGATCTTCTCCTCAAGAAATGTTATTGGAGTTCTATCAATGGGTAGATTATCCACATGTTGTGTCAGTATGTCACCTAAAGCAAATTTACTTGTATATGTTTTTGTAAAGTTGTAAATACCAATAAATAAATTAAAAAAACTTTTAGTACTAATAAAAGAATTTGTTGTATTTATAGAGTAGCTCCAATTTTTTATTCCCTCTTCTCATGGTTGATAGTCATCAATTTTGTCTCTGAAATGTATATGAATTCCATTAAAGTAATTCATGTCTTGGGCTATCAAAACATAATACATATTTATGGCTCAAGAAAAAAATACATAAATATTAATAGCACTAATTTTAATTATAATATAAGCAATTGAGGGAATAAAGTGAAGTTCAGGAAAACTAGGAGCAGATTATGTTTTTTTAATGTATAAAAATCAGTTATTGAGATTCATAAAAGGAAGGAAGTATTCAAGTTAAATATTTCTTTATTAGATTTATTAGTTCTTCTGGTAAAGGAGTGGACAGATATGGTACCGTATTGTTTGAAGAACGTTTACCAAATTTGATATATGCTTGTTCGATAAATTTAGTTGCTGTTTTTTTAAACATTTTTTACACATTATGTTGCCTTTTCTAAATAAATTACTATTCGTAAATTTTATGAAAGTAAAGTAGTTTAGGTCTTAGAATGGCAACAATTTTGCGATATTTTGCTTTATTACTGTAGTGCGTTATCGTTTTCAAAATTCATTGTAGATTTGCAGGTTATGATAAATGACTATCAGCATTCAAACGCATACTTTAATATAGGTCAAATAATTCTTTGCGTACCATTATTTAGGCTTCTCTGTTAAGTATCGATCGGAGGTAATCAATTTTGTAAAAGCATACTCTTAATCTCTACGACATATACTATGTCTACTATTCCCTTGAAAAAACATGTATTGGCATATATTATAATAACAAACATAATCTAGCAATTAATTAACAAGATTCTACGTATTATTAATAGGGAGATTACATCTGTAGTTAACTGGGTCAGTTGGGTAATAGATCTGGTAACAGTGGCCGATTGCCTGTTTCAGTTATGTGTGACTAATCACATACGAATACCGAGCTGTCGAGGCATTGATGTCGCATGAATATGCATAGACTTTATTGTGTAATTATGTCTGATAAATGGCTTACATCCACTAAAGTTATTGTAATGTTTAAAAACGCAGGTCTGAAAGGATAGAGAAACAAACGTGAAAAACACACGGGAAAAACGACGTAACTTACTTTTGCCTAAATGTTCTAGAGAACGAAGTTTTCCATGGAATTGAATATGCTTTACGCAAAAGTGATTTTGCCAGTTTAAACTTGTTTTTTCCTTGTCTTGACTTTACCATAGCGTTATGGCAGCTAAGTCATGTTTTGTTTTATTAATTTTATTGAAAATTAATTAAATTACTTAAAAAAATATATATATATTTATTTTTCTATTGTAATCCAAATAAAAGAACGGCAAACTATTCTTATTGTTAAAGTAAGCCAGATAAACATCAACAACAGCAGGTCGGATAGACTTTGAATGCTTACGACTGTCTTTTGTTTGTCCCTCGTATACTAATTCAGTAGCTTTGCATCAAAAGTGCTAGGAGGACGCCCGTTAACTCTCCAGTATTTTTTTGAAAACAATTTTCTACAAAGATAATTGCACCGGACCTCAGACAATTCACGTCAGGGCAGTTTTGTAACCAGATTGTATTTTTAAAAAAA